>NC_136268.1:116125460-116295460 GCF_964187855.1 Myxine glutinosa | reverse complement strand
TCGCTTGCCATGCAGTGACAATAGCCTGCTGCAATTCACGCACAGTGGTGGGCTGCTGGACCAAGTTGTCGATTTGACACGTTAATTCTGCCCACAATTTCTCTATCGGATTCATATCCGGGGACATGGCAGGCCACTCCATATGCTCGACACCACGGTCAACAAGAAAGTGTTGGATCATGCGAGCAAGATGAGGCCGTGCATTGTCATCTTGGAAGACAAAGTTTCCTCAAAAGGCTGCACGAGCAAATGGAAGCAACGTTTCTTCCAGAATGGCCCTGTACTTGAACTGGTTGAGGTTTCCATTCAGAACAACCAGGTCAGTTTTGCCCCCTGCATGAAAAGCAGCCCAAACGGTCACCCCACCACCTCCAGCTTGGACTCTTGGCACTATACAATCTTCGTTGTAGGCTTCATGCACTTGTCTGCATACTCGGACGCGGCCATCTTAATGACAGACCAGAAATCTAGACTCGTCACTGAAGGTCACGTGATTCCAGAGTCCTGGCTGCCATTGACGGTGCTCTCTGGCCCATTGCAATCGGCGCTGGCTGTGTTGTCTGGTCAGGCGTGGCTTTCTCAGGGGACGCCTGGCACAATAGCCTGCTTGAACCAGTCGTTCGTTGACTAGCCTTCTGGATATAGGCACATTTGTCAGTTTCTGCCACTCAGCCCTAAGCCGATTAGCTGACTTGGTACGGCCATTGCAGACTAACCGGTGCAGCTGGCGATCATCTCTCCTTGTGATTCTGCGGGGACATCCTGGCCTCGGTATTGGAGTAGGGACACTCCTCTGAGCATTTCGTTTCAGGATCTTTGACACCTGACCTTGAGTGATGCCATACTGCCAAGCAATAGCACGCTGTTTCATGCCGGAATTTCGTAAAGCCACCACTCCATGACAAATAGCATTGTCAAGTTGACGGACCATCTCCAGAGGAAGCGGCAATAACTTTTGTAGACGTGCAGCAGTTGTTTTCCACTAATACAGAACCAACAACCCTTATATACCTGATTGTGATGCCAATCGTCAAATGTACCTGTCCTTACATTTTGTCACGCCACCTGTGATATTATCCTGTTGTTGACTTCTTGCTGCGAAAGACAATCAGTGACATGGTTCTTTTGACAAAGAAATCACCGAAGCGTAAAAGAAACTCACCAGATTGATATACAGAGTTCAGAAAGTAAACCCAAGTCAAGAAAAAAAAAAATATTCCATATTAAATGCCAAGTCTGTCATTGAAAAATCTTCGATTTTGCAAGTAACAAACAAACACCACATCCATTCTCCGCATGACCTAACAAAAATCCAAAGTAGATTGTTGGATTTTGTTGAGGCTGCACATGTGACGTTGCTACATGCATGTTTTAGAATTGACCTTGTGATGGTAGTCTGGATCGATGGGACCCCATCACATCACAGGGTCTCAAGATGGTACTGCCCATGGAAAATGTACATATATATTTTGGATCAAAAAGCCACTAAATAAAACACCAAAGGGAAAATGTGTAGTTAGTCCGGCAGCTAAGCTAAATATAGCATAACAATTGTGCATTTTGTGAGGAAAGCACCAAATTTGGCACACTAGTAGACTATCATATCATGAAAAGATCTGGATATTGGGCCATCTCAGATTCAGAGATTTGATTTTTGCAAGATTTGCAAGATTTTGCAGATTTTCAAGCTGAGATTGCAACGCCAGGGACGGCCGACTCTTTCCTGCGAGCTACCCACGTCACCCGCACAAGAAGAGCTCATCAAATCACTGCAGCGGCACTGCACATCCTGCAACACCGTGCGTATGAACGCCACTGTATGACATATGCTGATGATGCAGAAGACCTGCCTGAGTTCGAAGACTGATGTCACCAGAGAGAAGACACTCCCAACTTTCAGTACTGGGCAACTGTGCTGGAACTAGAGATGTTGGTACTGGTCTACGTGCGTTCTCTGCGGCAGGCTTCATTCACGATGTACCTTGATGCCCTGACGGAACTGGTCCCATGGTTCCATGCCTTAGACCACACACACTATGCCAGGTGGGTCCCTGTTCACCTGAGGGACATGGTTGCACTCCCAATGAAGCACCCAGATGTAGCCAGAGAATTCAGGGCTGGCAACTTCACTGTACAGAAGACGAAGGTGGTGTTCTCTTCGATCCCAATCGAATCGAAATCTTGCAAAAATCAAATCTCTGAATCTGAGATGGCCCAATATCCAGATCTTTTCATAATATGATAGTCTACTAGTGTGCCAAATTTGGTGCTTTCCTCACAAAATGCACAATTGTTATGCCAAGTTGCCCCACTAAGTTGTTTTAGACTTCTCTAACATCTTTTGATACGTGGGGAAAAAAGTCTTTAAGGTTTGCTATCCTTTAATGTACACCGGTATAAGGGCAAAATTAACCTGATGCAAGAATATGTATAATATGACCAACAGTGTTTTTGAAAACAATGATACATATCTCCAGTAAAATCTTAATGTTATTCATTAGAGTCCAAGAAAAAAAAAATCTAAGTTTTGTACACATAAAACATTCACTGGCCCAGAAACAAAATTGTTTTTGTAAGCTGGTGCCGCTTAGAGACTTGATTGTTTTTGACATATATTTCTGTATACAGTCTCTGCACAAAAAGTTTACTGATCATTTTGACCAGCTGACTGCCATGGTCATCTTCGTCTGTGAGGTCTTGCTCATAAAAATGATCAGCCAAGTCAGGAAACTTTAAAAAAAAAATAGAAAAAAATGACTAAAAGAATGATACTTCATCTATCTATAATTCCATTAATCTCTGTGTGTATGTGTGTGTGTGTATGTATGCGACAACGATTTCTCGACAACTACCGGTCCGATATACTTGAAACTTGCCAGGTATATTGCTGGGGACCCGAGGATGTGCCTTTTCAAGGTTTGAAATTAATCGGACAAGTACTTACCGAGCTATGGCGATTTAGCCGTTCGCCGTTCGCTTTGGCGTTGCGAATGGACCAAACCATTGCATGTAAATAGAGGGGGGGGTTCTGTGGTCGTTGCGAATGGACCAAACCATTCATGTAAATAGAGGGGGGGGGGGGTTCTGTGGTCGTTACTGCCACGTGGTTTCAAAGTTTTTTTTTGTTGTTGTTGTTTGCACGCATGTTTTTTTGCACCCACGTACGGGCACGCCCTAGGATGTTTACACACACACACCCCTACACAAAATTTTTTTTTTTTTTTTTTTGGCAAGGAACGGGCACCCACGTACGGGCACGTCCTAGCTTATATATAGTACGGGCATGCCCTAGTGATAAGAATTAAGATAAGTCACACTGAAAAAAAACTCTTGGGTCCAAGTTGGTACTTGGGTCTGAGTTGGTCTGGACCCGAGCTGGTCTGGGTCTGAGATGGTCTGGGTCCGAGATGGTCTGGGTCCGAGATGGTCTGGGTCCGAGATGGTCTGGGTCCGAGATGGTCTGGGTCCGAGATGGTCTGGGTCCGAGATGGTCTGGGTCCGAGATGGTCTGGGTCCGAGATGGTCTGGGTCCGAGATGGTCTGGGTCCGAGATGGTCTGGGTCAGATGGTCTGGGTCTGAGATTGTCTGGGTCTGAGATGGTCTAGGTCTGAGATGGTCTAGGTCTGAGATGGTCTGGGTCTGAGATGGTCTGGGTCCGAGATGATCTGGGACAGTCTGGGTCCGAGATGGTCTGGGTCCGAGATGGTTCGGGTCCGAGATGGTTCGGGTCCGACTTGCCTTGAAACATTTCTGTAGTGTTGTAGGTGTTATCAGTCCATCAGTCACGATCATGATGACGACCAGATGACAGACAAAAATGAACTCTCGCAGGTTTGAAGTTCATTTTTAGTGTAAGGCCTAGTGTAATGCTTGGCCACAATGGCCTGAATGGAAAGGCCTTTGTTCCAAAGATTGAAAGAGTTGCAAAGAGCCATCAACTCCGCCTGCCATGCCTGTGCCTGTCTAGCCCTACAAGCAGGGCTGTATGGCTCTCTTTTACCATGGGTCTTATTGTAATGGCGACAACAATAAGACCCATGACATAAAAGAGAGCCATACAGCTTTGCTTCTTGTTGTGTGCCTGTCCGCCACTCAATGAATCTCACCAAATTCCGACCAAAATTTATACTTTTAAAAAGAAAAACGGAGTACTCACCTGTGAAAACTAGCAACCTTCTTCTGGTTGCTACGAGTTGTGCACCCATAGCAGGCACAACTTTTCGGCATCTTGCCACTAGAAAATATTCGCGACACAACTAGGTCATGCAAATGTACGTTGTCAACAAATGTTGCCCCCCCCCCCCAAAAACATGGCTGCCGGTCGTCCTTGTCGGCACGGGGTCACGTGGTATACACGCCCTCTAGTCTATAACATAACTCTATGGTTGGACAGTTCGCCTGACTCCACCCACCATTTGTATTTGGAAAAACAATGATACAGTTGGTGCTTCCTGCAATGTGAAGTCAAAGACATCTTCGGCGGCAGGTAAAAGGATTTTTAGCTAATTAGCATCATGTGCCCTGTGGAAATTGGCCTGAGCGATTGAGGCAGCGATCTGCTAACTTGTACACCGCCCGAATAACCATGTGGCATTCTCTCAAGCAGAGCTTAAGCCCATGCCATTATAAAGGTCTTTGTCCGAGGTCATTATTTACATTTAATGATGTGTATATATTCATTAGGAAGAAGATAATTGGTTTTGTGTTGTTTATTGTCAAATATCCTTTCCGCATATCTCGTGGGATTTGGACAGCCATCCGTGATGAGTGGGGAGGGAGTTTGACGGTGTTTTTTATGTACTAAGTCGAGGCTCATGAAAGTGCTAACTCATAGAACATATCATAAAGGGAGCAGGAGACAATATGAAAGCGGGAAGCACAACAACGGTAGAGAACATGGATATTGGGAGATCTGTGGGAGAGAGTGGGCTGGGGCAGTGTACATGGGATGAGCAAGGTGGACACTACAAGGACTTTCAGGAAAGAAAACGGAATTTGAAGGAGGTGCATTGGGGTGTATTAACGGGGGTAGAGAAGATCAAGGTTTTGGATGGGGGAAGATAAGAGATGGTGGTGAACAGCTGTTTTAAAGACCTGGAGGGAGGAGTGGGTTGAAGAGAGTGGGGGAGTTTGTTCCAGAGGCGGGAGAAAAGAGGAATGAATGAGTGAAGGTGAGCAGAGAGTCTTGATTTTGGCAGTTTCACCAGAAGAGGGTTGCTGGCAGATCTTAAGCACCCTGAAGGAATATTTGGGGGACAGAGCCCAGACAGAGCTGGGGGAGCAAGGCCGGAGGGAGTCGGTAGAAAACAGAAAGACCACCAACCTGCCTTTAGTGAGCGAGTATGAGGCCTTCAAAATCAGATTCATCGCGGAAGATTCCAATGATTCTGAAAGCTTTGGTTTCTACAGCGTGAAGCCGAGCTAGGTGTGAGGCAGGAGCACGGCCCAGAGGGGAGAGCAGTATTCCATTGAGATGCGGATGAAAGCCTTGTATGTGGTGAGGAGCTCAGGTGTGCCAAGGAAGGACTTCGCACGACGGAGGATGCCCAGTCGGCGACTGGCTTTGGAGGCCAGCTTGGTAATGTGGTTTTCCCATGAAAGATCATGGCAGATAGTGAGACCCAAAAGCTTGAGGGACAGAACTTCCTGGAGAGGATTGCTGAGAAAGTAGATGTGAGGGTTTTCCAGACGGTCCTTTCAGAGAGACATAGGGAGTGTGAGATTTGTCAGGATTGAAAGACATGGTCCACTTGTTTGTGCAGCTTATGATTTTATCCAGGTCTGCAGACAGTGAAGAGGCTGCTGACTGCAGTCGATCTGAGGGATGAGAGATGGATCGACAAAGACTGGAGTCGTCAGCAAATAGAAAGGATAGAGAGGACAGTTGGAGAGATAATTAATGAAGATTATAAAAAGCATAGCGCTCAGAACACTGCCTTGGGGAACTCCAGCCTGGACAGTAAGAGATAAGAGAATTCCATTTAGAGCCACATGTTGACTACGACAGGAGAGGAAGTCCGTGAGCCATGAGTGGAGATTTCCATGGAAATATTGAAGTGTTGAGAGGATTGATGCCTTAAGGTTGGGAAGGGGAGGGTGAGGACTTGGCATTGGGGGGTGGGGAGCAAACATGGGTCAGACTTCTGAGGGACAGTTGATGCTTTGGAGGAGGGAGGTGTTGAGTTGTGATTGAGTTTGGGGGCGTTGGGGGTTGAAAGCTTGGAGTCACATTTCACATTGAATGGTATTTCCATGTGTTTCTGCTGGTGTATTATAATGTAATTATGTAATATCATGTAATAATCATATATGCACCAAAAACGTATCTGTACTAGAGGTAAGTCCTAAGTTACACAGGGGTGACAGGACATTGTGGACACCCTGTCTACGTCACAGGAAATCGTGAATAAATTATATCATTTTATTTTCGTGACATACAATAGTCATGACGCAGGTGTGACCGGCCAAATGTCCTTTTGCCATGTCAGACTCGTACAACCTTTTATATTGCTCATCATGTTTTGTGTCTCTCCATCTTGGAATAATCACTCAGAAGGTTAATTCATCTGGAACGCTGTTACTTTCCTGTTTCTGTCTTTCTCTTGCTGAACAGTTTCTGATGAAAAGTTTTGCGATGTCAATTCTGTGGATTCTTGTCCAACATGTGTTGGTTCAGATTTTGATCTGAACCCAGGAATCCTTTTGAACGAGTTTCTGTGTCTTTAAGCTGCATTAAAGCATCAGCACACACACCAGACTATGGAGGCCTAGCGTGAAGGTTGGGCTGCTTGAAGGGCAACTGCAGCTGAGAGGCAATCTGTCAGCCCTGCTGGCCTTCCATCGACAGCGATCGAACCCGAATCTCCAGAGTTCAGACAGGAGAGGTGTGCCCAGAGATTCCATGACTGGCATGTCCACCTGGTGGGTTAGCCTAATTGGAGCAGCTGATTATAAATGCAGGATGTTCAGACATCCAAACTGAGGCTAATTGACCTGTTCATCGTTTGCACAGTTCAGTCTCCTTTCTTTTTTTAAGTACAGACTTGAAGCCAATGGATGATTGTTGTCTTGAATTTCCACACACCACGTGATGATTTGATTTGAATAAGTTTGAATTTTCAACCTGACATTTCTGACTCTGCCCCCAACAATTTCCATAAGTAGTCTTGAATCGAGATGTTTGAAGGAATTTTTTTTGTGTTTTCGCTTTGATTTTTGAGCAGTGTATACTCGATGCATAATTTGAAGGTGGTTACTCACTTAAAATGATGGGTTGTTTTTATGCTTATAGGTTCCCTCCGCCCATTTTTTTTTCATTCTAATAGGTGAATAGGTGAATTTTTTCATGCTAATATGTTCCTTCTACCACTATCGAGCAAGAATAGCTTTTCAAACTGCCCATGGAGTAAACGTTTGATATTTTCGTGATATTTGTCCTCCATCGTCAAAGGCGTATTTTTTAAAATTTATTTCGCATTTCTATTTACCGGTACACCCACTCCATAAGTTAGCGACAGGAAGGGTCATGCTGTTATCCTTTCTGGGATATATATATATATTGCAGTAGATCTAGGCTCGGGCCTGAAGAATGTCGGGTGGGTGTTCAGTTGCCAAGTTTCTTGTAGATTGCTTGTTAAGTGGCTTAATCACTCAAGCAAGCACTCTATTTGAAACCGTTGATGAGGAACGGTTTGCTTGGCAAGCGCTAGCTAGCTGCTTGGTAAATGATCACACCCAGAGTTTCCTCCCTTTCAGTTTAGTGTTAAACAGCAGTAGCGACTGTTTCACAAGGTAATGAATATAATCATACGTGTTTGTGGTTTATATTATACTAGCAGAAGTACCCGGCATTGCCGGGTGGGGGAGGGGGGGGGGAAGCGGAGGGGAGGGGAAGGGGAGGGGAGGGGAACGGGGGGAGAGCGAGCCCCTTGGTAAAGCGAACGATTTTTTTTTTTCATAGCGTCATAGCGTCATAGCGTTCATAGTGGCATAGCGCTCATAGCATTTCATAGCGTCATAGCGATTTTTTTTTTCATAGCGTTCATAGTGTCATAGCGTTCATATCGTTCATAGCGTCATAGCGTTCATAGCGTTTCATAGCGTCATATCGTTCATAGTGGTCATAGCTTCATAGCGTCATAGCGTCATATCGTTCATAGCGGTCATAGCTTCATATCGTTCATCGCGTTCATAGCGTTTCATAGCGTCATAGTGATTTTTTTTTCATAGCGTCATATCGTTCATACCGTTCATAGCTTCATAGTGTTTCATAGCGTCATAGCGTCATCGCGTTCATAGCGTTTCATAGCGTCATAGCGTTTTTTTTTTTTCATAGCGTCATAGCGTTCATAGCGTCATCACGTGATCGCTCTGAGCGAATCAGCGCCCACCTGCTCTGATTCCGTTGATTCCGTGCGCTGAAATGCGCTGAGGTAAATATGAATAAAAAATATGGATCGTCAAATATTTTGAGTTCGGCCATGTTCGTCCCAGGCTCAATGGCCATGTCTATGCCAAATATCAAGCACGTAAGCCTCGCCGTTTAGGAGTCTATCGGTAACATTACACACACACACACACGCACACACACACACACACACACACACACACACACACACACACACACACACACACAAACTGTGTTTTATATATATAGATTGCAGGAGGAGGTGGTGGTCGACTCCAAGGGATCTGAGTGATATATAGTATTGGAGGAGGGGGTGGTGGTCGATTCCAAGGGATCTGGGTGATATTTAGTATTGCAGGAGGAGGTGGTGGTCGATTCCAAGGGATCTGACTGATATATAGTATTGCAGGAGGAGGTGGTGGTCGATTCCAAGGGATCTGAGTGATATATAGTATTGTAGGAGGGGGTGGTGGTCGATTCCAAGGGATCTGGGTGATATTTAGTATTGTAGGAGGGGGTGGTGGTCGATTGTGAGGGATCTGAGTGATATTTAGTATTGTAGGAGGAGGTGGTGGTCGATTCCAAGGGATCTGAGTGATATATAGTATTGTAGGAGGGGGTGGTGGTCGATTCCAAGGGATCTGGGTGATATTTAGTATTGCAGGAGGAGGTGGTGGTCGATTCCAAGGGATCTGAGTGATATATAGATTGCAGGAGGAGGTGGTGGTCGATTCCAAGGGATCTGGGTGATATTTAGTATTGTAGGAGGGGGTGGTGGTCGATTCCAAGGGATCTGGGTGATATTTAGTATTGTAGGAGGGGGTGGTGGTCGATTGTGAGGGATCTGAGTGATATTTAGTATTGTAGGAGGTGGTGGTGGTCGATTGTGAGGGATCTGAGTGATATTTAGTATTGCAGGAGGAGGTGGTGGTGGTCGATTGTGAGGGATCTGAGTGATATTTAGTATTGTAGGAGGAGGTGGTGGTCGATTCCAAGGGATCTGGGTGATATTTAGTATTGTAGGAGGGGGTGGTGGTCGATTGTGAGGGATCTGAGTGATATTTAGTATTGCAGGAGGAGGTGGTGGTGGTGGATTGTGAGGGATCTGAGTGATATATATAGATAGTCGCGCGGCAAGGAACATCACGTAATCGCTCTGTGCGATCGATTGCAACTCTGCGTCCTGTCGTGGGCGTGGCCAACGTGGCCTCATGCTCCCAGGTGATTGGCTAACTCGAGCTCGAGAGAGCCATAATGCGCTACATTATGGCAAAAAATATGAATCTAAAGATGAAAGGGAAAAAATCTATGTGGTGTGAATGGCAATGTTCGTCGCTTAAATGTGAAAAAAGGCAATTGCTTTTCGCTCTGAAATACGTGCGAACGCGTAACTGAGTTAATGGCGGCAGGGAACATCACGTGATCGCTCTGAGCGATATTGAATGAGGTAAATATGAATTTGGGGGAGGGGGTGGTGAATGGTCAGATTGAGCCATCTGAGCCATTGAGCCAATAACAGCCATCCAAATGAATAACACATGGCGACCGGTCAGATTCCGGTCATAATATTTCGCGCTGAGATAAAAAAAATGGTAAAAGCATATTATGAAATAAATTTTTAGGTCAGCCATGTTCGTCCCAGGCTCAATGGCCATGTCTGTGCCAAATATCAAGTACGTGAGCCTCTCCGTTTAGGAGTCTATCGGTAACATTACACACACACACACACACACACACAAACTGTGTTTTATATATATAGATTTGGGGTGCCCCCACGAAATGCCACTATAAGCTATTTATACACGTTAACATGGCGTTTGTCCAAGGAGGAAATTTCCCTTGAAGAAGGGGGATATTATTCGTATTAATGTTGTTTTATAATAACATCAATATGCTATTATCAAAAGTGTTGTTATTACTTTTGTTATTAGAAGCTGCCTTGGAAAAACACCATGATAAACTATCCTAACACAGATATGCACCTTAACACTGATTTCACCCAAAGCAGACAACCCTAATTGGGGAGGGGGCAAATTAAGTCGCTACAACATCCATCAAACGTGACCCTTTGTCCATTTGGAAAGTTTGATTGAGATTGGATAAATAATGACCAAATGTATCCTGGTCAGATAGACAGATAGACAGACAGACACCAAATTGTGTATTTTAGTTTGATGATGCTGAAGGAGTTGTTAACTTAACAGTTAAGTGTTCACTTAACAGTTAAGGTGGCTGGCTTAAAATCATAGGGTCTTGAGTGCACGCCCCTGTCATGCCATTGCATTAACACCAGGCAGGTTGACTCAGCCTGTCATCCTTCCGAGGTTGGCAAAATGAGGAGCATTGCATCAGTGGCACAGAAAATGATGCAGCCAAGCATCCGCAGGCTGCATTCGAATAACTAAAAGTATGATTGCTTATGCAGCAACAAACTTCAATTTCAGTAGATTTCTAATATCAATGCCAGATCCCATGTTTATTCGTGATGTCCTCCACTGTTTGTTATCCTTTTTGCACAATGCATGACATTTCCTTAATTCGTTTAAATTTTCCCTTCACCAGCTTTAGTAAAGGGCCGTTTCATATCGGCCTCAGGTTGTGCATTTAAATATGACATTGCCATCTCAATCATCATCTTCTGATGCACGCACTTTGTGTGGTCCACTGTGTGCTTTAAAAGCTGGACTCATTAAACACCTGGCTTAGCCCCAGACACAGGATGGAACACCTATTTATCTGCCTCTTACAATTGATGGCTTTGTGTAAAACCTGCAGTAAATGAGGTACAAAGAGTGGAAGCTGTGATTTTGCCAGTGCTTTCATTATCATGAATGTGTAACATAACACTGGATATGTGGCAGAGCTTTACTTGACATTGCTGAGTCTGGTGATGCTGCATATCTAAAAAGAAGTGCTTGTCACAATCTTAGCACGCACTTTGACTTTGATTGAGCTCTCATTTGGGTTTGATTCCAGATCAAACTATAACACATCACCATGGTGTCTCGCATACACGGCTCGGAATCAATGAGTGCATCAGTCCATCCGATGCGATATTTTGCTGGGGATCCATCTGTCTGTTGGTCACTTGTGGACGTTAAATATCTCGGTGTCTTTCACGAATAATTGGTGATTTGCTGCTGCCTCCCTGAACAAATTCAAAATTGTGGCCGAACCTTCAGGGGGCACTGCATCAACAGCACAGCCAAACCATTCACAAATAACCCGCAACCAGTAGATCAGGTAAGGAAAGCAATTTGTCTCCAGATATGATCAGGAAGATCTAACTTGTGTTAACATCTCAAGCTCAAGAGGTACAAGAGTATTTTGCCATCGTTAAACAATATAAAATGAATTTTGAACTCTAAGTAAGTTTCAGAAGGTAATTAAGTTCTCAAACTTCAAAACTAACCAGAGTGACTTCTAAAGATGTTAGAGAAGTGTGAATCCCATTAGTAAGGGAAACATATGAAAATCTGTTAACTAAATTGTTACCAAAAAATTTCTTCACCAATATGTTTGTAAAGGTGTGTAATAACATGTGTTAAAATGTTGAAGTTCAACTCCCGTGGGAAACCCAGAAAAAAAGCTGTTGAATTCGGGTACCGAAAAATTATTTTCGAGAATTTTTATTTTTTTTAATCGGCCCTTAAGTAACTTATGAGGGGTCAAATAAGGGTTTTTCATGATTCTGAGTTGATTGTTAACATTTATATTTCACCACAGACACTCCTTTGTGGAAAAATAATTTCTAAATATATCTCATTTTCTACTTTGCAGGACATGGAGTCTAGCAATATGGATGAAGACGTTACTCCACCTGTGCTCAATTGCTTCATCTGTGCACGCTCGGATACACCAGCTGAAAGGCTCATACAGGCAACTCCAAAGGGATACTCAACTTTATTGAAACAAGCAGAAACTGTCGAAAATGTTACTGTTGTGGAACGTATGAAGGAGGCTCAAAAGGAAGGAAAACTGAGGTACCACCAGAAGTGTAAAAATGATCTGTACAACAACTTTGTTGCAACCACCAAGAAGTCAGCTCAAGCATCAAAGGCAGAGAAAGAGTCATCAAAGTTGAAGAGAAGACGCACTACTTGTGAGTTCAGTTCATCAACTGGCTGCAGTTCTAGAAGATCACAGTCAGTTGACCT
Organism: Myxine glutinosa; assembly: GCF_964187855.1. Classification (NCBI taxonomy): domain Eukaryota; kingdom Metazoa; phylum Chordata; class Myxini; order Myxiniformes; family Myxinidae; genus Myxine; species Myxine glutinosa. The sequence goes on along the minus strand of NC_136268.1, from coordinate 116,282,895 downwards.
CCTGTATAAGGATGTATGCATTCTTTGCAACCAACCAGCCCAGCTCTACAAAAATAATCCAGCACAAGCTAGAAAGAAATACAGAGTGCCAGATAATTTGACTGCAGATACACTGAAGGCAAGCTTGCTGAAGACAGCACGGAGTCGCGGGGATGACTGGGGCACTGAAGTCACTGGACGCCTGGAAGGGATCAACGACTTGGTAGCAGAAGAAACACTGTACCATTTGCGATGCAAACCTATGTTTGCGAGAGGTGACAGTTTGTCCAAGACTGATGAGGAAGGAAAAAGGAAGAGAGGACAGAGGAGTATTGATGAGGAGCGAGAGGCAGTTTTTATTGAATTCTGCGAATGGTTAGACTCAGAATTAGAGCATGGGGTAATGAACATGGACCAAGTCCATGAAAAGCTGCAGGAGTTTGATCAGTCACCAGAGAAGAGCCTTTCTTATTCAAAGCATTGGCTAAAGATAAAACTTCTAGAGAAATACTAAGACACCTTGTATTTCACAACACAGGAAAGAAGGGCAGATGTACTCTGTCTCAAAGATGGCACGGACAATATTCTGCGAGAGAATCATGCTAATCTTGACCATGGAGATGAGAAGACTCAGATCATAAAGACGGCACTCAAGTTCATATCCAATGATAATGCCTTGATTGATTTAGGTCCAAAGTCATACCCCACCACACACAGTATGACTGACATCGATAGTCAGCTGACACTTGTTCCTGCAAGCCTTCAGATGTTCTTGAGACCGATTGTCAAGACAGACGAAAGAGTTGCCGTTTGGGGGCAGAATTTTATTAAGGCCTGTCGACCTCGGTCTGGAGTATTGCCACACCAAATGGGGCTTGCCATACAACTTGATCATAGATTTGGGTAAAAATGGATGCTCAACAAGTTCCACCGGCTGGGATACACTGAGTCTTACACGGAGACACAAAACTACAAATACTGCTTCCTTAATAGTAGGAGTGGAGATGATGTTCCAGATACTTCTGGCACTCTTGACACCATTGTGGAGGAAACCGATGAACAGATCAATGATGAGGTTGCGGTTGATGCTACGCTTGAGGATCAATCAGTGATGACAGCCAAAGTGCCAGCCAGTGAAAGTGAATTGTCAAGTAATGATCAGGTGGTCTTTATGGAGGTTGGGGAAACAAAAAATGCAGTCACTCAGTTTGTTGGAGACAATATAGATTTAAACATTGTCTCTATTCACGGAAACACTCCCTTTCACTCAATGGGTTGGATCGAAGTCACCTCTCCGGCACCACCTTTGCCAGATCCACAGACAACAGCAGCTTTCCCCCAGGTGAAGTTGAAGGCACTCGACAAAGCTAAGATCCTGAGAGGAACTGAAGTAAAGATTATTCCATTTACGAACAGGAAACAGATAGGAACGAACGCGATCATGTTTCTCCCCCTCGCTGAGCTTTCCTCCTCCCTGGCTCATGATCAGCCACTCCTCACTCCAGGTGACACACTCTGGGCAGCGGGGTGGGTGATCAAAGCCAACGATCCTGAGTTCCCACACTCCAACTGGAATGGCTGGATGAAGAGAAATTGTGAAGTATTTCTCATTGTGAATGAGAAATAACTCTTGAGTATTATATATGTATGTGAAATAAAAGCTACTTTGTGTGTAAATGTAAAAGTGAAAATATAAATGTTAACAATCAACTCAGAATCATGAAAAACCCTTATTTGACCCCTCATAAGTTACTTAAGGGCCGATTAAAAAAAATAAAAATTCTCGAAAATAATTTTTCGGTACCCGAATTCAACAGCTTTTTTTCTGGGTTTCCCACGGGAGTTGAACTTCAACATTTTAACACATGTTATTACACACCTTTACAAACATATTGGTGAAGAAATTTTTTGGTAACAATTTAGTTAACAGATTTGTGAAATATCTCATAAAATGCCCTTACTACATGTATGATCCAGATGACATGAAGCAGCCATGAAATAGTCTTTTTAACTTCATTTTCAGCATCGAAATGAGTGGCAATTTCAAAATGGGTGACCATCGACACCATAATACTCTTCTTCAATCTGTTCGACATCCGTCGGTCCATGGGTGGGGCTTACCCCTGTTGAGGGAGTGGCGATACCCGTTCTGGGAGGGGCTTCAACATCAAATCTCCACCATTTTGTTTTAACCGCATAGCTATGAGGCCTCTTTTGTTAGGCTCGGGCTTTCTGGCTCTCTCACGGTTTTATCTCGACTCTAATTCGATATCTGATTTAATTTTTCACCCTCGCCAAGATGGTTCAAGTCTCAGTTTCAGCTAAAGTTGAGAAAACCGCCGAAATGCATTCAAACAGCCGTTTTGAATTTGTCTAGTAGGACGCGATGTGGGGATGGGGAAAGGAGAGAGAAGGGAGGAGCTGGAGAGGAGGTAGGGTTCCCTGCTATGGAATTATTTATAATATTACTTCGTAAAAGTACAGTACATCGACTGAATACTGAAGTTAGGGATCGAGCTGCAGTATAATTACAGTATATTTATTTTATATTTCTAGGGTATATATAAAGAATTTATGTAAGGCGAGAACTCTTTTCCAATTATATAATTAAACAATATTTTGAAAAACTTTGTACATAAATTGTATTTGTGGATTAACTCTGGAATATAATATTTATTAAATAATAACCTTAGGTTTTAAGCAATTTCTAATTTGTGAAGTGAAGTCTATGCTTTCAAGTTTAAAAATGAACAACAGAAGTAAGTCAGTGAAGGCAGGTTATCCCCCCAGCCTCTCAAGTCAAGGTAGAAGTGTTACTCTCCCCCCTCTCCCACCTTTCTCTCCCTTCTCTCTGCAAACCTCCCTCCTGCCCCCTCTCCCCTGTGCAGTGTTTGTGATCAGGGAGGTTGGGGAATGGAAGATTTAAGGTCTTGAAATAACATTTTACATTATGTGGAATTACACATTACAAATTGTATTTCCCATGTACATGGACATGTATTCACATATTATGTGAAGTAAAAAAACTATACAAATAAATTGTATAGATTACATCATTTCTGGATCTGATGAATTGGTGGTAACCATTTTGTAAAACTTCATGCAGCATCTAACACCAGATGTCCAAATGTCATGAACGTCTATGCACGTGGGTTTCCCATTGGTGCCCCACTAGTAATTGTTATGTTCCTGGATCCAAACTGGACTCACAGAAATATAGGAATTCGAGAAATATCCATGGATGAGACAGAGAGGTGTTGAGTTCCTATAATTTTCTGTGGATATAAGAAAGCAGTGGCAGTGGATAAAAAAAAAATCGCACACGCGTCTGAAGGAAGCAGTTCAGTTTGGCATTTTTAATATAAAATAAGCAAAGCCGAAAAACGAATGAAACCCATTAGAATTACCCTTTATAACCCTTTAGAACACTAAATATCATAAATCATAATTTTAAACTTTCCCTGTACATTCCCAAGCCTCAGAAAGGTCCTTCCCATCAGTGATCAGAAGCACCCAAACCAGATAAGTGTCTTCCTCAGCGAAGTCCACCTGATACATCCAGCTCCCATGTAAATATAGCTGGCACAAGCTTTGTGTATTTTTGCATCGCGAAAAAAAAGTCTTTTCTCGAAGAGTTAGTTACTGTTACTTGGTAACGACGTACAGCATCATCTTTCCAATAATTGCAAACGTCCAATAAATAAATCACCAAGCCTGCCATGTTAATAGGAGACATTCCCATAAGGATCAAAGTCCATTCACTGGTAGCGATCCGTCGGGGGGTTGTGTAGCACACACCTGTCCATTCGGGCCTTGCAGTGACCCTCATGGTCAGGAGTTTACAGTACAGGTAGCAGCCCATTCGGTGAGCTGAGAAGGTTATCGTAATTTTTCGTTGGCTCGAGGTACAGCCCTTTCTCTCAGGTACATTTCCAAATATTTTTGGCTTATTTTAGAAGTTTTGTGATCCATTTTAGGTAATAATCCATATCTCTCACACACAATATACAGGGTGTTTCAAAAAGAGTGATACAACTTTAAACGTTTATTTACAAAGAAACAGAAACATTAGGAATGTAAACCAAACATTTCCAGAAAGCTTATGACATGGTATTTTCTACCACCGATTGCTATTGCAGTAAGTCACTGCTGGAGTTAGTGAGAGCCCAAGGACTGAAATTGGCATTTATGCAAAATCCTTGTAATTGACGTTCCCGATGTGTGCCTCTGCGTGGTTCAGACAGGCATTGATCCTGACTCCAAAGTTCTGTCCACCTTTCCTGTAGGTTTCATGTGGCACTGCCTGGAGGTAGTCTGACACCTCCTGCTTCAGATCATCCAGTGTGGCAGGGCTGTTGACGTAGACAGATCCCTTGGCAGCCCCCAGAACCAGTAGTCCAGAGGGTTCAAGTCTGGGCTATGGGGTGCCCAGTCATGAGCGGTACCCAGGGCAACGAGGCGGTTTCTGAAGAGCTGCTGCAGGAAAGTGTTGGTGTCACCAGTTGTATGCGGGGGTGCACCATCCTGCTTAAACAAGGTCATGCTGAGCTGGTTTGGGGTGACCTTTTGGGCTATATCATTATGGAACTTCTGGAGCACGGCCCGGTAGCACTCACTGTTGATCATCACCATCTTGCTCTTGTCATTCTCAAACCAGTAAGGCCCTAGCATTCCCCATCTGACATTGAAGGTGCAGAAGCATGTGACCTTATGCCCTTTCAGGTACCTCTCGGTGATCTCCTCAGGGGGTTCTGCCGCCCCCCAGAAAATGTTGTTGTGGTTGTTGATTTCATCTCATACCACAGAGCCACCACTTTTGTCTTCTGCTCCACTGTCAATGGCATAGTTGAGCTACGGTTCTAGAAACCACAAGGAACAAATACCACGATAACACCACCAAACCCTGAAAAGGAAAACGGTATAGGTCAAAAACCAAAGAAATGACAGGCAGTCAAATGTGTATAAATCTTTTTGAAACACCCTTACTTTATGGTGACTCAAACACCACCGTTTCTAGGGGTTTCCGCACATGCGCACCAAGCATTCTGGGGGGATTCTGTCATTTCAAAAGTTGCGTATTATGTGATTTAACTGTGGTGGAGCTAGTTCACAAAACGGATGAGGACTTGACAGAACAAAAGTAACAGTAGAAAGTGAAGGGGAGGGGGGGGGCACACCAGCAGCAGCGTTGAGGGACAAAATAGATGGAGATTTGGACAAATAAGGGCCGAGGGGTGAAGAAGGACTCACTGGGTTGACAAGGTGGATACAATAGCAAACTGTCGGGAAGGAAATACCATACTAAACAATTGGAAAGAGGTAGGCTCAGGGAGGGTTAATGGGGGTAGAAAAGATAATGGTTTTAGATGAGGGATGATCTGAGATTGCGAAAGTTGTTTCCACATTTGAGAAAAAAGAGGAACAAATGAGTAAAGGTGAGAAGTGATTTTGGGAGTGTCACCAGAATGGGTCTGCTGGCTGATCACTTGCGACCTGCAGAAACCTGGGAGGACAAACCAACGAAAGAGCAGAGATTGCAAGACCAGAAAGGCAGTGGTAGAAGACAGAGACGACAAACCTGTCTGATGTGATAGTCTCTTAGACTCTGCTTCTTTGTGGGAGATTCCAATGATCTTGAAGGCTGTGGTCTCAATGGTGTCAATCTGAGCAAGGTGTGAGCAGTGGTGCCAACTCAGAAGGGAGAGCAGTATCTATCTAGCTGTGGATGAAGGCCTTGTAAATGGATACGTTATGGGAACAATGTACAAGTTATGTCTATCATAAGATATATGGTATGAGAATGTGTTTGAAAAATGTTTGAGTTAATGCAAAAGTTATGGGACTCATTTTTGTGTCTCGTCTATCACATATTTGCCAAACACAAATGACTGATTTCCAAAATAGTTTGTGCATCAAAGGACTTTACAAATACTTATACTGCAGCAATCTTTGGTTTGTTTGTCGCACACAAGACCTTTATTGGGGAGAGTAGGTCTTCCAGTGGATCACTGCCGAGTCTGTGTATGAGAACTTTTTACTCATTTGTATATACCCCCATGCTGCACCCGTCCTACCTATTGAAATCAAGTGTAGCTGAGATGGCAAAAGCCTGCGAGCACACTCGACCAAATCAGCAGCTGCGTTGTGTGCAAAGTTCAGGCGCTAAATAGTACCCCTGATGTGGAAACGCGACCTGCGGACATCATAAATTGTAGCTGCCTCCCAACCCCCTTTCCTCCTATTCCCAACCACATATCCAAGTCCATCTCCAATCTAAACCACACAAAACAAAGACAGCAGTCACTTCTCAAAACAATTTGCACTTGTTTTGCGGGCAAACAATATTCTTCGACGTACAGCTGGTTCACAGAGCCATATTCTCAAATTGTCGTGGAAAATTTTTGGCACTTCCACACCAGGCCGACGGGATAAAAATGACAAAAACAAAACCACAATCTCTTCCAACTGAGGTCACCTGAGGTCACAATTTCTTCCAACTGAGGTCACCAAAACCAGGTCTGGTGCAATTCAAACAACTAAAAACAACGGCCTCTGTACTGGTGTCAAGAAGGTGGTAAAATATTTGAACAAGGAGGAAGGTGAGGAGGAGGTTATAGGTAGGGAAGGGTTAGGATGACATTGAAAAGGATCCTTGTAGACTTGAGCCTGAAGCATGCCGTGAATGAGCGAATCAGGAAGATCTCTAAAGAGTCCTGAGCACATTACGCCTTTTGGTGTGTAGTTTTCATCTGACGAGAAACTATGTGATGGACCATTTGAAGTTGTCCGAAATGATCCTGAATTGGGTCAATTTGATAGAGACAGCAGTCGCCAAGAGTGCAGAGAAAGAATAATGAAACAGCTTGAAGACACCGAGAGAACTGCGGTAAGAGATGTATTTCGGAAGCCAGGAAGAGTCTGCGTCAGATAACATGGCTCGCAAAGGTGCCGGTCCGCTATTTGGACTATCGAGCAGTTGAGGCCGATCAGGACAGGGCCGTTGATGATGAGAGATGGGCAGATTTATGGAGTTGGTTTGACTGATGACATAATTTGTGTTCACGTTCCGCTCCAGGCCCTTGGCACCCCGTAACATTAAGCTGCCTTAGATTAATTGCTGAGAGTGAGGAACAGGGAATAATGGGAGATGGGATTGGGTGGCAAGGGGGCGATAGAATGCCAAATCGGAGAAAGAGCAATGTGCGCGATGAGAAGAGCAACCAGAACATTCGAGGAGACTGAAGAGGTTAGCGAGGCTTTTTAAAATGGGGTGTTGCTTAAGGTTCTTGCAGTTGAAGCTACATTTCCTCTTAGGCATCCTGACTGTGACACCAGATGCTGACTGCCAGCTTGAGAGTATATCTGGCTGCTTGTTTATTTACGTCCTTCTCCATATATGATCGGGAAGGTACACGATCAAACGCACATCGCTCGGGCTTCTTCCAGCCATAGCATTGTATGGGCGCTATTAACACACAGTTAGGGTCACCATCCTAGATTTAGTCGATACATCATAATACCTTCCTCCATATCAGCACATTTGTTCATTATTCCTTCAATGTCCCTGTAATGTTCAGAACATTATGCCTGTGCCACTGCCTGAGGGCCAGTTGAACCCCAATTGAAGGAATACTGTTTCAGATGCAAATGAGGTGGTGATGTCACAGATCATGGCAACAGTGAGGGATTTTCTGTTTCTTTTTTATAGCAGTGGCCAAAGTTTGTCAGCAGGGTCTGTAAACGTGGGCATGCAACATTATTTTCAAACTTGTGAGGAAGAAAGGAGAGTTAACTGAAGCCTTCTTCACTGCAAGTCTTAAAACTTTCTAATACAACTGAGAAGCTAACGAATGTTCATTAAACCTGAAATAGCAAGTTCGTGAGAAAACATAAGCTGCAGAACAAGAGGTGAGAATGATGCACTAATTAGAGGAGATGCTGAATGGAAATGAACAGGAAGCTGTGACCGGAGGCATATAACTTGGACGATGTAACATCACTGAAGTCTTACTGAGAGTATACAACTGTGCACTTACTAAGTGATGATGTCGGGCTCCAAGATTGATGTCATGGCCGATATGGGAATTGAGTTTGAGCACAGGCCTGAATGCAGCCTTGCTTTGAGTGTCATCTTGGTGGAATCATCTCGCATCATGACCGCTTGATCTCCAACTCATGCAAAGACGTGTGCCATGAATCGATCAGCAAAAAGTTCTGTAATGTCCAAAGTATGCTTAGATGGGTCAGGTTGTGGCCTTCTTCCTCACTTGACAGGCTTCCTCCATAAATCGGATGTTTTGCGGACAACTTGAACAAAACGTAGAATTGTAAAATTATTACCTCCACCACCGATGGTGGACGGAAGTTGTTCTCACCCCTGTTTGTCTGTCTGTCTGCGTGTCTGTGAGCAGGATATTTCAAAATGTTGTGGACGGATTCGGGCGAAACTTGGTGGAGAGACTGTGTGTGATGAGGACGATTTGGTAAGATTTTAGTGAGATTCCGGATCTGGATACTAGAATTTTAAATGATTCATGATAATTGAGAGATTGCTATATATCATGCTATATATAAAAAACGATATATAGCACGATATTTCAAAAAGTTGTGGACGGATTCGGGCGAAACTTGGTGGAGAGACTGTGTGTGATGAGGACGATTTGGTAAGATTTTAGTGAGATTCCGGATCTGGATACTAGAATTTTAAATGATTCTTGATAATTGAGAGATTGCTATATATCATGCTATATATAAAAAACGATATATAGCACGATATTTCAAAAAGTTGTGGACGGATTATGACAATACTTGGTGGACGAGTTGGGTAGGTGACACGGACAAGTCAATTAGGTTTTGGTTCAGGTCTGAATCCAGATCCGGCCTATCAGTGGGATACAACACGTAAACTGTTCAGCCTGGCGGAGGAATGCGCTCTCCCGAGTGTCGTTCGAGTTCCCGATTGTTCTCTTGTTTTCTGCGCCTCCAATTCTCACAATTTTGGTAATTCTGACAATCATATTATATCACTCTGGTTGTTCTCCTGGGACTTTCACAAATGTCACTCTTAGAGCTTCCTTCAAGCAGATTTCAAACTCCAATCTCAGGAAGGCCAGTCATGATGATGGAAATGTTGCTTACCATATGCAATTTTTATAATGGTTTGTGAAGTTTATGCAAAAGCAACATAGTTGATCATACTTTTATTTTACTTTCATACACCGTAATTTTTTTTGGTATGCTCATCATTGTTGGCCAATGTACATTGGACTGGGATTCAATGCAAATTCACCCCACTGGTTGTATCATGTATCAACGAGCTAAGCTGTGCGATCCGTAGTGTTAATTATAAATAAACAAATTATAAATACGTTTCATTGCATGAAACCTTCACACAAATAGCCTTGGACTCTTTAAAGTGTCCTGCGATTATTTCCCCCCTATGTCGTTATTTACCACACCACCAGGTGGTGGTTAAATGACATCAGACACAAAAAATATAGCTTAATGATCCCCATTCGAGAAAATACGAAAGTATAGTGTTTTTGCAAAAATGTTACAGCAGTAAATGACAGTAACTTATTCCAAGGAGTCCTGCACGTGTTGGACCTGTCTCGATGAAGAACTGTAATTGTTTTCCCCACTGCTATTTTGTAAACACACTCACCTCTGATGTGCTGAGCCTGGGTTCGAAACTCTACCCAGCTATAAACTCTCATCCTGGTGTTTTGCAGGCAGGGTGAGGCATCAATGCGTGCGCCGTCCTTCAGGTGGACGTTAAACGGGCGTCCCGTTTGCCAGCGTTATTTGGTGGAAGTTGGAGATCCAATGTTTTTCACGAAGAGTATGTGAGCTATCACTGGTGGCACCATGAACAAATTCCAAATTTCTTTCAGACAGCTCGGAAGGCAATGGCAAAACCACCCAGCATAACCAGTGTCAAGAAACTGCTTCGGCAGCACCGATGCTCTGTAGACGTCCTTTTTGGCTTTTTCTTTACATTTGCAACTTTTGGCTCTTTATTTCCATAGAGCATTGGGATTTATGCATCTTCTGGTGAAAGCTTATGGCTGAGTTTGTTGCATTAAATGCTTCACTTTGTGCCATATGGGCGTTGACTAAAAACCATTGCTGTGGGATCCCAGGTATGGGATTGTACGTGGCATACAGCAGAAATAAGTAATTCTGAATACTAAATAATGCTTTGTCTTATGGGATGACAATGAATTAGGATGAGAATATAGAGGCAGGGTGGAGGGAAGATAGTTGAGAAGATTGATTAATTTTGGATGAAGAGGAAAGGAAACTCTGGACATCATTTTCACAGGCACTGAGGCCCCTGGAGGAGTTTTTTTCTTTTTCTTTACAAGATCAAGGTTTGTGGAAGAGCTCGAACATAGAATGGATCAGGGTGCAACAGAACAAAAGGAACAGTGGGGAGAGGAAGGGTGGGGGTGGGGAGGGTGAACCCCATCAGCAGGGATGAAGGCAAAATTAGAGGGAGACTTGGACAAACATGAACAAAAAGACAGAAATAAAGATATGTCAAAGCCCCCATGGTTTTAATAATTTTGCTGTACCGAGTTAAAGACCATCAGTCGGCCATCTTTGGTCAGATTACAAAACAAAATCTTCTGCATATCTATACTCTCATGTATTGTCTTTGTGCCAAGTTTGAACAAAATTGGTCCTTGCACATCGACAAATGGTTGGGGACACTATTAAGTAACAAAATGGCCAACAGTTAGCCATCTTGGATCTGTTCTCGAAAATAAATGAAGTGAAAATGTAAGCCATCATTCATTATCAGTGTGTTTAGTGTTTGAACAAAATCGGTAAATGCATGTCCAAGAAATGGTTGGGTACACGTTTAAGTAACAAAATGGCCGTCAGTCGGCTGTCTTGGATGTGATCTCGAAAGAAAATGACAGGCTTATGTAAGCAATCATTCATTAATCTGTCTGCCAAGTTTGAACAACATCGATAAATGCATGTCCATTAAATGGTTGAGCACATGTTCAATATTGTTTTTTTACAACAAAAATGGCCGCCAGTGGGACATCTTTGATCACATCGTGAAACAATATGACATGCATATGTATACCATCATGTGTTGTCTTTCTGCCAAGTATGAACAAAATCAGTCCATACATCTCCACGCTATGGTTGCAGCCACACACGCACAGACAGACAGACAGACGAGACCCAATCCATAAGCCCCCATTTCGGACTAAGTCCAAGGGGGCTAATATTGGCTGTGGAATGAGAAGTAGAAGAGGGTGCATGGGGTGGACAACATGGATGCAGAAGCCAACTCTCAGGAAGGAAAAACTGGAAATTAGGAAGGAGTTGGGCTCGGCAGTGTGAAATGAGGGAGGGGTGGGGAGGGGTAACGGAGAAAGAAAAGATCATGCTTTTGGATAGGTGGGCGATCTGAGATGGTGCTAAACAGCTGTCTTTAAGACTTGAAGGGAAGAATGAGATTTAAGTGGATGTGGAAGTTTTGTTCCACATGTGGGGAACAAATGAGTGGAGGTGAGTAGTGATTCTGGATTTTGGGAGTTTCACCAGAAGAGGGTTGATGATGGACTGCAAGCACCCTGCAGAAATTTGGGGGGTGGGGGGGGGGCTGTATGGGGAAGCGGTGGGGGGGAGGGGGAGGCGGGGGGGGGGAGTGGGGGAGGGAGGTGAGACTGAGGGCACAGATAGAGCAGAGGGTGCAAGATCAGAAAGGAGGTGGTAGTAGACTGAGAGACTACTGACCTGTTTGCAATGTGATAGGCCCATAGTCTCAGCTTCATCGTGTGAGATTTCAATAATATTGAAGGCCTTGGTTTCTATGGCATCATGCTGAGCAAGGCGTGATGCAGGAGGACCAGCCTGGAGGGGGGGGGGGGGGTGGGAGCAGTACTCCATCAAGCTATGGATGAAGGCCTTGTATGTGTATGATGGATAATTAAGAAAGTAGATGGGAAAGTTTCACATATGGTCCTATTCAGAGAGAGACGGAGACGGAGACGTAGACGGAAACAGAGACATCATATTCCTAAAACGTGGGGTGATGTACCATCTGTGAAGTCTCGCTACGGACACTTGACCATTGGAACATCGACACCATGTGTACTGTTGGTCATTTGGGCGTATCAAGCGCCACACATCAAGAAAACCCACGACGGAAAGGAAATGGGAGAGGTCACCATGGGCTTCGGGATGTGGTTCTGGTGAGTTTCTGTCCAATTTGGGCTCAAACGTGCGATTGAAATCACCCCCCACGCATGTGCACTGATATAAGTCAAACAATTTTAATTGGTTTACCACGACAGTAAAGAAAGTTTTTCGGTCAGTACTTTCACTCGGTGCATATACATTAAAAAATAATAAATTTTAGGTTATTAATCACCAGTTCCAGGGAAGCAAACCGGCCCTTTATCACCACCTGAAAGAGGCAAGAGTCAGGTACAAGTCCTGGTCTTAACAAGAACCCAACTCTAGCAGATACAGACGCCATGTTACTGAAGCAGCATTTACCTTTAAAAATGCTGCTCCAGTCATGTTCAACCTTCTCAATGATATGAGTTTCCTGCAGTAAGATCATAACTAGTTTCCGTTTGAATAAACTGTTTACTTGGATCTGGCGGATGTTATTCGCCCATTTATATTAAGAGTTGCAAGAGTGAGTGTCTTCATGTTTATTAGTGAATTTTGTCTGACGCTGAGAAGCTCAAACTTTGCCTTTGTTATTATTTTCTTTCGTCGATGGAACTGTGATTTTGTGAGGTTTAGTTCCCCAGATTTTTTTAGGACCAGTTTTGCATCCTGAATAAAAGAAGCCAAGTCGGGGAAATGATCAAAAATGACAACATTCCGTTGTCTGTACGTTTCATTGACAAATGAGAGAACAAGATGAGGAGGGACTTGGGGCTGATCTACCATTGATTGTGATACAACCGTCACATCCACCTCCTCCTCTGATTCCGATAAGTCAAACATTGCGCCAAAGGGGTCTGGGTCAATACCTGTTTGAAGTTCCTGAATACCTGTTTGAAGTGAAGTGTTTGACGTTCCTGTTTTGTGAAGAAGCATGCCAACATCTGGGGGGTCCCCAGAGTGTTGGGTTTGGGAAACATCGGCAGCCTGACGACGACTTTCCTCAAATGGAGTCAAATCTTTGTTTCCACACCTGTGGATTTGCGTTTACACCCTCATTTGTTAAATGGGCATAATTATGTTGGCCCATAGTTTGATCACCTTCCTGTGGTCCGATCAATGACGTATCGTTTACCCACTCACTGTCAGCCATATGTACCTCATCACCCTCGTCCATGCGGGTAATGGAAGCACTTTGTTGTACCATTTGAATCCCGTTACACTTTTCCATGGGTTCCGTTTCATTTATTTGGTCCACGTTTTGCACTGAGATTTCAGGAGTATCCTGAAGAGTTTCTGCACGCAAGGTCTGCACATCGAGCACAACCTTTTTAACAGCACCTGGTGTTAACGACTCATCAGGTGCTTTTTGTTTACTCGTCACCAATTTGATTCTGTTTCCTTAGCAACGCTTTGCCCAGGAGGAATAACATTGGCGATTGAGCTGCTGGTTTCACCCTCATTGGGAACAATAAGCCGTGCATTGACGGTTACCTCCTCCTCATTGGGAATGTTAATTTGTGGAGTACCGGTAACCTCCTCCTCATTGGGAATGTTAATTTGTGTAGTCACGTTAACCTCCTTCCCAATAGGAATGTTAATTTGGGGAGTCACGGTAACCTCCTCCTTACACACCGCATCAGTGTGACCTTTTTTTTCCACACCTGACACACGAGGCTTTGGGACACAAGCGTTTTAAATGCCTGAACGCTCCGCACTGAAAACACGTTAAGGTGGCGGACGATGCATACAGCTGGTAATTTGTGTCCTCGAAGTTTATTTTGAACGAGATAGTGAGGCGCGTATCGTCCCCACGGTCTGGTAGGACCATGTACACCTGCCTTCGGAAACTCATGACATGTTTAACACGTTCATTCCGACAACCAAGAGGAATTGTGGATATCCGAGACACCATTTTACCATAACATGATAACACGGTCATTCTCCTGTCATTGGGAATAAACGGAGGTACGTTCGATATAACAACTCTCGTCGCGGGAGTCAACATCGGCGACGCCATCATAAAATGACCACTCGCTGTGCTTATTCCGGAACTTACAACGTCATGGACGAGTTCGTCTGAAACGAAAACAACTACCTTCTGATTCACACGTGACGCAGCACGTATATTTTCATCACCAATAATATTCCCAACTGCGAGAATAATGTCCTCGACAGGAACTCCGTCGGGAGGAATGCACACGAATGCATGCTTCTGGGTTAAACCCTCGAAAGCCTCTCATCGAGTGCGTACATTCGCCATGTCGGTGATATTATCCCCCCCTTCTTGTCTGAACCGGACAAGAAGGTATCAAACCTAAATAAATCAAGCAAAAATGAAAAACCAAAAACGCATTCTAAGCATAAACAAGGCTTACAAGGCGTCGTCAAAATCGGGTAGGCCGCACCCAAAATAGGCCTGCTCTCAATCTCTCTCTCGAACACAAAGGAGTCGAAAACCGGCGAACAAAACGCCAGAGGCACATGGGATGTAACAGGAAAGGAGAGAAGGGATGGGGGGGGGGGGGAGGCTATAGGGACAAAACCAATACACTGACGGCTCACCACAACACAAAGCAGATGCATACGGCAGCCATGTCACCACACCCAAATCACAACAGCCAGCAGGGGGCGAGAGAGAGAGAGAAAGAGAGAATGAGAGAGATGAGAGAAAATGAGAGAATGAATGAGCGTATGACATTTGTCATGATTGAAAGACATATTCCGAGAGTTTGACCAGCTTGTGATTTTTTTCAAGGTCTGAAGAGAGGGAAGAGTCCACTTCCTACTTATCTGAGGGATGAGGGATGTCACAGCAGAAGGTGGAATCATCAGCAAATAGATAAAGAGGATTTTCCAGAGGCAGAGAGATTAATTATTGATGATGATTAAAAATAGGACTGGGCCCAGAACACTGCCTTGTGGAAGGAAATCAAGCCTTTACAGGGATAGGAGATTGAAGGATTCAGTTGAGCACTACCAGAGAAGAGGAAGTCAATAAGCCATGTGTGGCGTTGGCCAAGGATGCCATAGGCAGATGGTGGGGCAACTTAGCATAACAATTGTGCATTTTGTGAGGAAAGCACCAAATTTGGCACACTAGTAGACTATCCTATTACCAACAGATTTGGATATTGGGCCATCTCAAATTCAGCCCCTGATGGCTGTGGCAGCTATTTTCCAAAATGACACCTTCAGCTTGTTCCGATGAATTGCATCATCAATTGGCTTGGTCCTTTCCACCAGGCATTCTCTGGTGAAAGCCTGGAACTGCTCTTGGCCAATCTTCTTCACATTCCTGACAGTCTCAACTGCAGCAGGACCTGCAATTTCCTTTGTGTCAAGGACAACCAGATCCATGCTCTCTTCCTCAAAGGGGTTGCCAAGCTCTTAAATGACGCTGACAAGGGCGCGGACATCCTTGGCGAAAGAGGTCTGCACACTTGGTGTCTGGTCGTGATGACGTGTGTCCTCTCGCCTCCCCCAGTGTTGATGGCCATCTTGGAACTCTTCTATGGCCCTGGCAACTTCTGGCCCGGCAATCATCCAACGCCGCAGGGCACTTGGGTTGTCAGTGAGGCCGACTGCTCCACCATCTCCTTTGATGCAGGCATTATTCTGTTCATGCGCCTTTTCGATTTGGATCGAAGAGAACACCTTCTTCGTCTTCTGTACAGTGAAGTTGCCAGCCCTGAATTCTCTGGCTACATCTGGGTGCTTCATTGGGAGTGCAACCATGTCCCTCAGGTGAACAGGGACCCACCTGTCATAGTGTGTGTGGTCTAAGGCATGGAACCATGGGACCAGTTCCGTCAGGACATCAAGGTACATGGTGAATGAAGCCTGCCGCAGAGAACGCACGTAGACCAGTACCAACATCTCTAGTTCCAGCACAGTTGCCCAGTACTGAAAGTTGGGAATGTCTTCTCCTCTCTGGTGACACCAGTCTCCGAACTCAGGCAGGTCTTCTGCATCATCAGCATATGTCATACAGTGGCGTTCATATGCACGGTGTTGCAGGATGTGCAGTGCCGCTTCAGTGATTTGATGAGCTCTTCTTGTGCGGGTGACGTGGGCAGCTCGCAGGAAGGAGTCGGCCGTCCCTGGCATTGCAATCTCAGCTTGCAAATCTGCAAAATCTGCAAATCTTGCAAAAATCAAATCTCTGAATCTGAGATGGCCCAATATCCAGATCTTTTCATAATATTATAGTCTACTAGTGTGCCAAATTTGGTGCTTTCCTCACAAAATGCACAATTGTTATGCTATATTTAGCTTAGCTGCCGGACTAAGAGAGGTTAGAGGGTAAGACAGAGCACCAGACTTTATCAAAAGGTCGAGATATGTCTAGCTCTAGACTCTAGAGAGACAGTCGTAATCTCATGTCTGACATGGTGGGCCTCTCTCTATTGTTGGGAGAGTAGAAGCAGCATGTCTAAAGAAGAGTGACCTGGTCTGCATTCAAATTGGTGATGGCCCACTGGCGGCCATTTTTGTTGTAAAAAAACAATATTGAACATGTCCTCAACCATTTCATGGACATACATTTATCGATGTTGTTCAAACTTGGCAGACAGATAATGAATGATTCTTCACCATTGGGAGATGGGGCCAAAAACGATATATAGCAGGTTATCTTTAAAAGTTGTCGATGGATTTGAAGGAAACTTGGTGGAGAGGTAGTGCGTGTGACAAGGACTAATCGATTCGATTTTGGTGAAGATCTGAATATGGATTCGGATACGATACTTAATTAATTATTAAGTGATTCTTCACCATTGAGAGATCGGGTGAAAAGCGATATATAACGTGATATTATAAAAAGTTATGGACTAAACTTGGTGGACGAGTTGGTCAGGTGATGAGAACAAGCCAATTAGATTTTGGTTCAGGTCCGAATCCATATCTGGCCTATCAGTGGGATACAAAACATAAACTCTTCAGCCTGGTTTCTTATTATTATTATTATTATTATTATTATTATTTTGACATTGATTTTGCTCAAATAATGTCTTCAAGCATTGTCTTGAGTGAAGGAATGTTTTTGTGCTTAATTTTCTTTTTCAACATTGACAAATATGTGCTACAAAGTGACAATAAAATGAAAATCGCATTGTTTGTGTGATTGTGTCAGTGTTGACAAAAAAAACGTACGGTGTAAATGCTTGTCAATGGCATCTTGTAAGATAATGTGTAGAAGTGAATATTAAAAAACAAACATTTTTATTGTTTATTACAGTAATTTTTATGTGACCTGATCAAACTGTTTGCTTTATTTTATTATTTGAATTGGTTTTCTTATCAGTACTGCATTAACCATGGATTTTATGGTTCTTATATAGATTCCTGGAAACATCATGTGTTTGGGACTGTTCCATGGCAGAATAAAAGTGGTTAAATTTACTTAGTTACTACTACACTACGATGACCACCACCACAAGAACCTGAAACAAACTTGGTGTTTATTTTGACTTGGGCAGATCAGCCCTACAAGAACAACTCATCTTATGGAAAACATTTTTCCTGCATTGTTTGTATTGTTGATAATTTATGATACCGTAATAAGACAATGCGACCCTTTGTCCTTGCATCAACATCCTTGTGAGACAAGGCTGGAGAAATCTTAGCCACTCCGAGAACTATCAGACAGGATGGCGTCGAGGTTTGAATCGGGGACTATCTGATAACAGTCTGGCCACTAACTATCATAGAGGTGCACACTAGTGCGGCAGGCCGAATACAGCGCGCGCAGCCCTGAAGCCAGAAACACAAGCCAAAGCAAGAATTAATGTGACGATAAATATCTACAGACTATGAGAGGACTGTGGCTAGGGAAATGGAGCGTTCACTTGGCCAGTGCCCCGCTCATCGATCTCAAAGCTGCGTGCAGTTGTGCCAAGGGCAGCCATGCGGGCATGAGGATCAGTTCTTTAAACTTGCAAAGGTGCGCAAAGCAATTGGAACTTTATTAACATAACTTGAGAAGCGCATGGACAGGTACTGAAGACTTTTCCTTTCATCACGCCAGTCGTTGTGTTTCTAATTACCTCTGTCACCTAAGGTGGGCAGAGATTATGTTTTCACCCCTGTTTGTCTCTCTGCTTGTTTGTCTGTTTATGTGTCTGTGAGCAGGATATCTCAAAAAGTTGTGGCGGGATCCAGACAAATCTTGGTGGACAGGTCGGGTGTGTGACAAGGCCAAAATGATTTGATTTTGCTGAAGATGTGGTTCTGAATCCTATAATTTTTAAATGTGATTCTTCACATTTAAGACATAGGGCCAAAAACAATATACAGCACGATATCTCAAAAAGTTGTGTTTGGGTTGTAAGTTGCAACAGGAATGCTCAGGGGTTGGACTCGACTCACCTTGGAGCTTTCTAGTCTGGGTTCAATTTTTGACCAGACTAAAAAGTCATGCTGGTGCTTCGAAAAGATGCATTCCTTCAGAGGGGACATTATGCAGATGGTCCCATCTGCTTGCATTCACTTATGGACATCAAAGATCCCACATTGCTTTTAGAAATGAGTATTGGCCACTGTGTGCCAGAACTTAAGGAGCTACCTCCATATGTCCTGCCTTATCCAAGGGGAAAACTGCATCAGTGGTACATTCATACCCCAAGAATGATGCAACCCAGCAGCAAGTGGTGCTGCATAAATATTTGAAAACAAACTTTGCACATATATTTTGTAACATGCTATGGTGTCATCATTGTGCGCCTATTTCCTTCGGTACATTGCCATCTACAGTACCTTCTGTGGTCTCATCGGTTTCAAGGTGATTGTTCTCTTTTGCCATCAAACCTACTCCGACTTGATTTTTTTTTTAAGGTAAAATGTGTCTCTTTGGGATCCCGGATGCTGCCATTTTGATGATACTAAATTTCACCCAGTTGTTGTTGTTCCAGCTGTTTGGTTGTTGTTTGGTACATTGGGAAATCTGGTGCCCATGTTTGCAGTTTTTGCTTTTCATCATGTGTATATATATATATATATATATATATATATATATATATATATATATATATATATATATATATATATATATATATAATAATGACTTGCGGTTGGGATTAAAATCAAATGAATCCATTTTTAGTTCTCCAACCTTTAATGAGCAAACAAACAACTGCTCGACGTTTCGATCAGCAACACCGATAAACGTGCATCCACTGACCTTTCTGAAGAGTAAAGCAAAACAACTCTATACCCTCTCTTATACAAGGGAAAAAGGGGGTGGGGACACCGAACCACCAATCATATGGTGAACCACCAATGGTGAACATAGGTTTGTAACTTACCGTCACACCTGCCAATTTTAAAACTCTGCCAATCCTTTGAGACATTTGTTAGGGTTGTGGAGGCATGGCATGTGGAGGAGTCTGTTGTGTCGCTCACAGAAGAAGTGTTGGACTTACCAGTAGCTTTTGGCCCCCTCATGCAGAAACGTACCAGAGAAACCGCGTCACCAAGCATATAAATTATTACCTCGGTTGCTGTCACTTGGGTATGTATTCTCACTTTAGGTTTGCAATATATCCGTTTAGCTTAATTCGTTTAAGTTACCACCATCACTTGAAGCAATTAATCATCTTGTTTATTTTCCATCGATTTATTTGAATTATGCTACGTTTTGTTTGATTCAACTGGTGATTTAACGGTGGTTTTAATGTAACATCCCAAGGTGTGGTTTCAGTTGTTTCAACGGCTTTGATTGACGGTTTAAATTTGAATGGCAGGAGTTGTTCCAGAATGGCATTGAATGGTGGTTTGGTGTCCCCATCTCCTTTTTCCCTTATATAAGGGAGGGTATAGAGTTGTTTTCCTTTACTCTTGAGAAAGGTCAGTGGATGCACGTTTATCCGTGTTGCTGATCGAAACATCGAGCAGTTGTTTGTTTGCTCATTAAAGTTTGGAGAACTAAAAATGGATTCATTTGATATATATATATATATATATATATATATATATATATATATATATATATATATATATATATATATATATATATATATATATATATATGTTCAGTGCCTTCAGAAAGTATTCACACCCCATGACTTTTTCACAATTTGTTGTGTTACAGCCTGAGTTTAAAATTGTTTAAATTAAAAAAAAAATTGTCACTCATCTAGTGGAAATTTTGTCAAAGTGAATTTTTTTTAAAAATAATTTTTTTACAAATCGATTAAAATTGAAGATTTGAAGAAATGTCTTGAGTCACTAAGTATTCAACCACTTTATGATGACTCTCTTCAACAGCATGAGGCAAAATATTTTGTTGTATGATGAGACAAAAATTGAAGTTTTGGGCCTGAATGCACGCTGGCTCTACATCTGGTGGAAACCGAGCACAGTTCATCACCCATCTAACACCATTCCATCCGTGATGCATAGTGTTGGCAGCATCATGCTATGGGGATGCTTTTCAGTGGCAGGGACTGTGAGATTTGTAAGGAGAGAGAGAACAATGAATGGAGCCAAATAAGGCAAATCCTTCAGGAGAACCTGCTTCAGATTGCAAAACATATTAGACTGCGGCGAAGATTTATGTTCCAACAGAACAATTACCTCAAGCATACAGCCAAAGCAACACTGGAATGGCTTCAGAACAAGAACGTGAAAGTCCTAAGGTGGCCAGCCAAAGCCCAGACTTGAATCCCATTGAGAAACTGTGAAAAGACTTGAAGATTGCTGTTCACCGACACTCCCCATCAAACTTGACGCAGCTTGAGCAAATCTGCAAGGAAGAATGGAAGAAATTTCCCAAATCCAGATGTGAAAAGTTGGTAGAGACATACCCAAGAAGTCTCAAAGCTGTAATCGCTGCCCAACTTCTACGACCTATTGACTCAGGCGGTTGAATACTCATGTAAATTAGATATTTGGTATTTCATGTTCAATAAATTTGTAAAATTTCTAAAAATTGTTCGGTATGACTTGAGAAGGTAAAGAATTGCAGAGCTTTGCTGTGAAGAGAAGGAAACAAACATCATAATGATCAACCGATAAACAAAATTCCACTGACATTATGGGGTATTAAGTGTTGATCATTGATTAAAAATCTCAATTTAATTCCTTTTCAATTCAGACTGCAACACAACAAAATGTGAAAAGCGTCAAAGGATGCGAATACTTTTTGAAGGCACTGTATATATATTCCCAAAACAAACTGACATCTCCATCGTCTTTTGTAGTGGCTACAAGAGGGCAGCCAAGAAACATTCCTCATGTTCTTTCAATGTATTTAGCTATCTGTAAGCTCTCTTGTTTGTGATTGCATGGGGTTTATAACTGTATGTAGACGACTTGTACCTTTTCTGTAACTTTATAACTAACTTGAAGTTTATAACTGTAACTAAGGATGGAATTCCCGAAAGAAACTTGTACCTTTTCAGTTTTCCTGATGAATTTTCATAATTTCTGTGAGTAGTCAATTTACCTTAGAGTAATTTTATAATTTGTGGTTTTCTCCATGTATGTACATGCTGACAATTCAGGATGCAATGAAACTAGATCATTGAATGATTTACTCATCTCATGTAGTTTGATGCAGTTTGTTTTTTCTTAACGTTAAAGGCTCCAGTCACAGACTGTATAGTCCTCATCGAGGCCAGGCCTTAAATTGAACAAAAAATAATTAAAGTGACGAGAATGAAAAAATTAATCTATGAGTTTTTGAGGAACTTCCAAACATGTATTTTTACAAGGGGCAGGTTATAACTGTTGGGAAGACTTGAGAAAGTAAAGAATTCCAGAGCTTAGCGGTGAAGGGAATGAAAGAAACATAATGGTCAACCTATGAGTTGCCAATGGCCACACAATAATCATGTGACCTCGTGCTGAGTATTTTGTGGTCTAGCTCATGGCGGCTGGAAGTATGCAAACAGCCAGTTATCAGGAGCAGACACTGAAGTAATATCTGTAGAAAAGGGAAAGTGAGCCAATATTATAGAGTAATTCAAGCAAGTTGAGTTTTGAGAGAGATTGTGAGAATTGGTGAGTCGGGTTGTTTTAGACTCGACTCTGTGAAGTATGTAGAGCTGGAAGCTCCCCAGATGTGAGAGCAGTAGCTACTCTATACAGAGACGAATCAATCATTTATATCGTTGAATCAACTTTTGAGAGGAGAAGAATCTACGACATCTGAACAGGACTCATAGTTTCTAAGATGGAGACTTAGCTATTTGTACAATATGAGGGGTTTTTTTTGTTTTGTTTTTGTGTACAAGATTGAGGCTCGTGTAAGAGCTGACATTAATCACAAAAAACATAAACGGATGCATAAAACATATAATAAAGGGAGCAGGAGACAAGCTGGGGAGAGAGAGGGAAGCATACAAGTACAACAACGGTAGAGAACAGGGACATCGGGAGATCTGTGGGAGGGAGAGGGTTTGGGGGGAGGGGGGTGGGAGAGGTAGAAAACACATGGACACTGCTAGGACTTCCAGGAAAGAAGTCAGGACTTCAAAAAGGTGGATCTGGGGTGAATTAATGGGGGTATAAAATATCAAGGTTTTGGATGGGGGAAGATAAGAAATGGTGGTGAACAGCTGTTTTAAAGACCTGGAGGGAGGTGTGGGATTGAAGGGAGTGTGGGAGTTTGTTCCAGAGGCAGGAGAAAAGAGGAATGAAAGAGTGAGGGTGAGCAGAGAGTCTTGATTTTGGCAGTTTCACCAGAGTTGCTGGCAGATCTTGTGCGACCTGAAGGAATATTTGGGGGACAAGGTAGATTTGATGTTAGGGTAATACCTAGTAGGTTCACTGTATTGAGTGGTAAAATTGTTGAGCCTTCAAATGAGATGGGAAAATTGAAAGAAGCTTTAGAAAGGAAAATAGGAAGTAATTGAGTTTTAGAAACATTAAGCTTCAATTGATTACATTTGCCCCATTGAGAAATCCTGTCCAAATACAAATTTGTAGAGGTAGTAAAGATAATACCAGATGTAGATTGAGTAATAGAAGATGGAGCAGATGTGGAAAATGTAGAGGTATGTAATGTTGAGTCGTCAGCTTATGAATGCCTTTGACAAAAGATCATTGCTAAAAAGAAGGAAAAGTTGAAGACAGAACAGAATCCTGATGGACACAAATGTTGGTAGGGAAGGAGGGAGAGGTTGAACCATCAACAATTATGGAGATAGAGCAGCTGAAGCTAAAGCTCGATATGAGAGAACAGAGTGAAGAAAAAGAGCTGAAACAAGGGAAGCTTGGAGATCAGACTCCGACCGGTCTGATCAGACCTTCTACCTCGACCACCAGTTTCATCCAAAGTTATAACTTTTGTTGATTACAGCTGTAACTGTAACTTTTTTGATTTGATTGAGCTGTAATTACAGCTGCAACTGTAACTTAAATAATTAATTGATGAATCAATAAATAATAAATCAATTAATTGATTAATCAATAAATCAAAAATATCCTTTATAGCCACATCACTTGGTCACCGTCGTGTCCAAATATCAGCTTCCTAACTCAAAAAGTGCCTGAGATAATGCCCAGATGAGAGAAAATAAATAAGTATTTAATTAATCGATACTATTTAAGTAAGTAATCAATTAATTGATTAATCAAAAAACAAAAAATACTGTTTTTGACAAAGTACTTGGTCACTCCTGTGCCGAAATTTCAGCTTCATAGCTCGAAGGATGGCTGAGATATCGCCCGGACAAACAAACAAGAAAGAAAAAAACTGGAGTGAAAACTGAGTACTCCCTTTCAGTGCGCATCATCGCCGGGCCACCTTCGGTGCCTGGCGATGACGTCATGCAGCACCTGGGGATGGAATAGAAAAGGTGCGGTGTACAAAAAGCCAGTCCAGTCAGTGCTATTAAAGTACCAATACTAGTGTTTAGAGAAAGGAGGAGGTGGTGGAGAATGAGACAGGAGGAGGAGTGGTGGTGGTGGTGGTGGTGGTGGTGGTGGTGGTGGTGTCGGTAGCAAGTGAAGAGACATTTACAAGAGTTGCCAGAGGAACCAATCGGGGGTGAAATTATGTAGCTATTGTATAACTCGATGGATTGGAGGTGAGAAACAGGTTCAGAGTATTGACAGAGTGGTCATGATGATATTGAATATATCGGTAGGGTGGTTGATAATTTGCTTCAAATCATAAAGAATGGAAAACATAAGAGCTCAACCTATTTTCCTCCTTTCCTCCCTCCCTTCCACCCCACATCACATGTGTGGGAGTATTTCAACAACCCCTTGTGTTTTGGTGTATGTCAGAGTCTCCTAAATGAAAGACTTCAGCTTGAGGGTGAGAGGATGTCAGGGCCACGTGTCAGGAATTTAGATAGTCAAGAAAG
Organism: Myxine glutinosa; assembly: GCF_964187855.1. Classification (NCBI taxonomy): domain Eukaryota; kingdom Metazoa; phylum Chordata; class Myxini; order Myxiniformes; family Myxinidae; genus Myxine; species Myxine glutinosa. The sequence continues at coordinate 116,258,458 of NC_136268.1, read as the reverse complement.
TTGTAAAGTTTTTCAGTTGGGACAGCAATACGAGAAACGGAGAAAAATAGTAATAGTTGGGAGATAAATCTTAAGCCAGATGACGTCAAACTTTGGAGATTCGATGTCCACAAGGCGTACAACAAGCGTGTTCGTGTTGGAATAAGAACAGACTCATCCTTTTGTTGATGATGTGTTGATTTGTTTGTTGATGTTGGAATGAGCACAGACTCATCCTTTTGTTGATGGTGTGTGATTTGTTTGTTGATGTTGGAATGAGCACAGACTCATCCTTTTGTTGATGTGTTGTTTTGTTTGTTGATGTTGGAATAAGCACAGACTCATCCTTTTGTTGATGTGTTGTTTTGTTTGTTGATGTTGGAATAAGCACAGACTCATCCTTTTGTTGATGATGTGTTGTTTTGTTTGTTGATGTTGGAATAAGCACAGACTCATCCTTTTGTTGATGATGTGTTGTTTTGTTTGTTGATGTTGGAATAAGCACAGACTCATCCTTTTGCTGATGATGTGTTGTTTTGTTTGTTGATGTTGGAATGAGCACAGACTCATCCTTTTGCTGATGATGTGTTGTTTTGTTTGTTGATGTTGGAATAAGCACAGACTCATCCTTTCGTTGATGTGTTGTTTTGTTTGTTGATGTTGGAATAAGCACAGACTCATCCTTTTGTTGATGTGTTGTTTTGTTTGTTGATGTTGGAATAAGCACAGACTCATCCTTTTGCTGATGATGTGTTGTTTTGTTTGTTGATGTTGGAATGAGCACAGACTCATCCTTTTGTTTATGTGTTGATTTGTTTGTTGATGTTGGAATGAGCACAGACTCATCCTTTTTTTGTTGATGTGTTGTTTTGTTTGTCGATGTTGGAATGAGCACAGACTCATCCTTTTGTTGATGTGTTGTTTTGTTTGTCGATGTTGGAATGAGCACATACTCATCCTTTTGTTGATGATGTGTTGATTTGTTTGTTGATGTTGGAATGAGCACAGACTCATCCTTTTGTTGATGAAGTGTTGATTTGTTTGTTGATGTTGGAATGAGCACAGACTCATCCTTTTGCTGATGATGTGTTGTTTTGTTTGTTGATGTTGGAATGAGCACAGACTCATCCTTTTGCTGATGATGTGTTGTTTTGTTTGTTGATGTTGGAATAAGCACAGACTCATCCTTTTGTTGATGAAGTGTTGATTTGTTTGTTGATGTTGGAATAGCACAGACTCATCCTTTTGTTGATGATGTGTTGATTTGTTTGTTGATGTTGGAATAGCACAGACTCATCCTTTTGTTGATGATGTGTTGATTTGTTTGTTGATGTTGGAATAGCACAGACTCATCCTTTTGTTGATGAAGTGTTGATTTGTTTGTTGATGTTGGAATAGCACAGCCTCATCCTTTTGCTGATGATGTGTTGTTTTGTTTGTTGATGTTGGAATGAGCACAGACTCATCCTTTTGTTGATGAAGTGTTGATTTGTTTGTTGATGTTGGAATAGCACAGACTCATCCTTTTGCTGATGATGTGTTGTTTTGTTTGTTGATGTTGGAATGAGCACAGACTCATCCTTTTGTTGATGAAGTGTTGATTTATTTGTTGATGTTGGAATAGCACAGACTCATCCTTTTGCTGATGATGTGTTGTTTTGTTTGTTGATGTTGGAATGAGCACAGACTCATCCTTTTGTCGATGAAGTGTTGATTTGTTTGTTGATGTTGGAATGAGCACAGACTCATCCTTTTGCTGATGATGTGTTGTTTTGTTTGTTGATGTTGGAATGAGCACAGACTCATCCTTTTGTTGATGAAGTGTTGATTTGTTTGTTGATGTTGGAATAGCACAGACTCATCCTTTTGTTGATGATGTGTTGATTTGTTTGTTGATGTTGGAATAGCACAGACTCATCCTTTTGTTGATGAAGTGTTGATTTGTTTGTTGATGTTGGAATAGCACAGACTCATCCTTTTGCTGATGATGTGTTGTTTTGTTTGTTGATGTTGGAATAAGCGCAGACTCATCCTTTTGTTGATGAAGTGTTGATTTGTTTGCTGATGTTGGAATAGCACAGACTCATCCTTTTGCTGATGATGTGTTGTTTTGTTTGTTGATGTTGGAATGAGCACAGACTCATCCTTTTGCTGATGATGTGTTGTTTTGTTTGTTGATGTTGGAATGAGCACACTCATCCTTTTGCTGAAGATGTGTTGTTTTGTTTGTTGATGTTGGAATGAGCACAGACTCATCCTTTTGTTGATGATGTGTTGATTTGTTTGTTGATGTTGGAATAGCACAGACTCATCCTTTTGTTGATGATGTGTTGATTTGTTTGTTGATGTTGGAATAGCACAGACTCATCCTTTTGTTGATGATGTGTTGTTTTGTTTGTTGATGTTGGAATGAGCACAGACTCATCCTTTTGCTGATGATGTGTTGTTTTGTTTGTTGATGTTGGAATGAGCACAGACTCATCCTTTTGTTGATGATGTGTTGATTTGTTTGTTGATGTTGGAATAGCACAGACTCATCCTTTTCTTGATGATGTGTTGATTTGTTTGTTGATGTTGGAATAGCACAGACTCATCCTTTTGTTGATGATGTGTTGTTTTGTTTGTTGATGTTGGAATGAGCACAGACTCATCCTTTTGTTGATGATGTGTTGATTTGTTTGTTGATGTTGGAATAGCACAGACTCATCCTTTTGTTGATGATGTGTTGATTTGTTTGTTGATGTTGGAATGAGCACAGACTCATCCTTTTGCTGATGATGTGTTGTTTTGTTTGTTGATGTTGGAATGAGCACAGACTCATCCTTTTGCTGATGATGTGTTGTTTTGTTTGTTGATGTTGGAATGAGCACAGACTCATCCTTTTGTTGATGATGTGTTAATTTGTTTGTTGATGTTGGAATAGCACAGACTCATCCTTTTGTTGATGTGTTGATTTGTTTGTTGATGTTGGAATAGCACAGACTCATCCTTTTGTTGATGATGTGTTGATTTGTTTGTTGATGTTGGAATGAGCACAGACTCATCCTTTTGTTGATGAAGTGTTGATTTGTTTGTTGATGTTGGAATGAGCACAGACTCATCCTTTTGTTGATGATGTGTTGTTTTGTTTGTTGATGTTGGAATAGCACAGACTCATCCTTTTGTTGATGATGTGTTGATTTGTTTGTTGATGTTGGAATGAGCACAGACGCATCCTTTTGTTGATGAAGTGTTGATTTGTTTGTTGATGTTGGAATGAGCACAGACTCATCCTTTTGCTGATGATGTGTTGTTTTGTTTGTTGATTTTGGAATGAGCACAGACTCATCCTTTTGCTGATGATGTGTTGATTTGTTTGTTGATGTTGGAATAGCACAGACTCATCCTTTTGCTGATGATGTGTTGATTTGTTTGTTGATGTTGGAATAGCACAGACTCATCCTTTTGCTGATGATGTGTTGTTTTGTTTGTTGATGTTGGAATGAGCACAGACTCATCCTTTTGCTGATGATGTGTTGATTTGTTTGTTGATGTTGGAATAGCACAGACTCATCCTTTTGTTGATGATGTGTTGATTTGTTTGTTGATGTTGGAATAGCACAGACTCATCCTTTTGTTGATGATGTGTTGATTTGTTTGTTGATGTTGGAATAGCACAGACTCATCCTTTTGTTGATGAAGTGTTGATTTGTTTGTTGATGTTGGAATGAGCACAGACTCATCCTTTTGTTGATGATGTGTTGATTTGTTTGTTGATGTTGGAATAGCACAGACTCATCCTTTTGTTGATGAAGTGTTGATTTGTTTGTTGATGTTGGAATAGCACAGACTCATCCTTTTGTTGATGATGTGTTGTTTTGTTTGTTGATGTTGGAATAGCACAGACTCATCCTTTTGTTGATGATGTGTTGTTTTGTTTGTTGATGTTGGAATAAGCACAGACTCATCCTTTTGCTGATGATGTGTTGTTTTGTTTGTTGATGTTGGAATAAGCACAGACTCATCCTTTTGTTGATGATGTGTTGATTTGTTTGTTGATGTTGGAATAGCACAGACTCATCCTTTTGCTGATGATGTGTTGATTTGTTTGTTGATGTTGGAATAGCACAGACTCATCCTTTTGCTGATGATGTGTTGTTTTGTTTGTTGATGTTGGAATAAGCACAGACTCATCCTTTTGTTGATGATGTGTTGATTTGTTTGTTGATGTTGGAATAGCACAGACTCATCCTTTTGCTGATGATGTGTTCTTTTGTTTGTTGATGTTGGAATAAGCACAGACTCATCCTTTTGTTGATGAAGTGTTGATTTGTTTGTTGATGTTGGAATGAGCACAGACTCATCCTTTTGCTGATGATGTGTTGTTTTGTTTGTTGATGTTGGAATGAGCACAGACTCATCCTTTTGCTGATGATGTGTTGATTTGTTTGTTGATGTTGGAATAGCACAGACTCATCCTTTTGTTGATGATGTGTTGATTTGTTTGTTGATGTTGGAATAGCACAGACTCATCCTTTTGTTGATGAAGTGTTGATTTGTTTGTTGATGTTGGAATAGCACAGACTCATCCTTTTGTTGATGATGTGTTGTTTTGTTTGTTGATGTTGGAATAGCACAGACTCATCCTTTTGTTGATGATGTGTTGTTTTGTTTGTTGATGTTGGAATGAGCACACTCATCCTTTTGCTGATGATGTGTTGTTTTGTTTGTTGATGTTGGAATGAGCACAGACTCATCCTTTTGTTGATGATGTGTTGATTTGTTTGTTGATGTTGGAATAGCACAGACTCATCCTTTTCTTGATGATGTGTTGATTTGTTTGTTGATGTTGGAATAGCACAGACTCATCCTTTTGTTGATGATGTGTTGTTTTGTTTGTTGATGTTGGAATGAGCACAGACTCATCCTTTTGTTGATGATGTGTTGATTTGTTTGTTGATGTTGGAATAGCACAGACTCATCCTTTTGTTGATGATGTGTTGATTTGTTTGTTGATGTTGGAATGAGCACAGACTCATCCTTTTGCTGATGATGTGTTGTTTTGTTTGTTGATGTTGGAATGAGCACAGACTCATCCTTTTGCTGATGATGTGTTGTTTTGTTTGTTGATGTTGGAATGAGCACAGACTCATCCTTTTGTTGATGATGTGTTGTTTTGTTTGTTGATGTTGGAATGAGCACAGACTCATCCTTTTGTTGATGATGTGTTGTTTTGTTTGTTGATGTTGGAATGAGCACAGACTCATCCTTTTGTTGATGATGTGTTGTTTTGTTTGTTGATGTTGGAATAGCACAGACTCATCCTTTTGTTGATGATGTGTTGTTTTGTTTGTTGATGTTGGAATGAGCACAGACTCATCCTTTTGTTGATGATGTGTTGATTTGTTTGTCGATGTTGGAATAGCACAGACTCATCCTTTTGTTGATGAAGTGTTGATTTGTTTGTTGATGTTGGAATAGCACAGACTCATCCTTTTGTTGATGATGTGTTGTTTTGTTTGTTGATGTTGGAATAGCACAGACTCATCCTTTTGTTGATGATGTGTTGTTTTGTTTGTTGATGTTGGAATAGCACAGACTCATCCTTTTGTTGATGATGTGTTGTTTTGTTTGTTGATGTTGGAATGAGCACACTCATCCTTTTGCTGATGATGTGTTGTTTTGTTTGTTGATGTTGGAATGAGCACAGACTCATCCTTTTGTTGATGATGTGTTGATTTGTTTGTTGATGTTGGAATGAGCACAGACTCATCCTTTTCTTGATGATGTGTTGATTTGTTTGTTGATGTTGGAATAGCACAGACTCGTCCTTTTGTTGATGATGTGTTGTTTTGTTTGTTGATGTTGGAATGAGCACAGACTCATCCTTTTGTTGATGATGTGTTGATTTGTTTGTTGATGTTGGAATAGCACAGACTCATCCTTTTGTTGATGATGTGTTAATTTGTTTGTTGATGTTGGAATAGCACAGACTCATCCTTTTGTTGATGTGTTGATTTGTTTGTTGATGTTGGAATAGCACAGACTCATCCTTTTGTTGATGATGTGTTGATTTGTTTGTTGATGTTGGAATGAGCACAGACTCATCCTTTTGTTGATGAAGTGTTGATTTGTTTGTTGATGTTGGAATGAGCACAGACTCATCCTTTTGTTGATGATGTGTTGTTTTGTTTGTTGATGTTGGAATAGCACAGACTCATCCTTTTGTTGATGATGTGTTGATTTGTTTGTTGATGTTGGAATGAGCACAGACGCATCCTTTTGTTGATGAAGTGTTGATTTGTTTGTTGATGTTGGAATGAGCACAGACTCATCCTTTTGCTGATGATGTGTTGTTTTGTTTGTTGATTTTGGAATGAGCACAGACTCATCCTTTTGCTGATGATGTGTTGATTTGTTTGTTGATGTTGGAATAGCACAGACTCATCCTTTTGCTGATGATGTGTTGATTTGTTTGTTGATGTTGGAATAGCACAGACTCATCCTTTTGCTGATGATGTGTTGATTTGTTTGTTGATGTTGGAATAGCACAGACTCATCCTTTTGTTGATGATGTGTTGATTTGTTTGTTGATGTTGGAATAGCACAGACTCATCCTTTTGTTGATGATGTGTTGATTTGTTTGTTGATGTTGGAATAGCACAGACTCATCCTTTTGTTGATGAAGTGTTGTTTTGTTTGTTGATGTTGGAATGAGCACAGACTCATCCTTTTGCTGATGATGTGTTGATTTGTTTGTTGATGTTGGAATAGCACAGACTCATCCTTTTGTTGATGATGTGTTGATTTGTTTGTTGATGTTGGAATAGCACAGACTCATCCTTTTGTTGATGAAGTGTTGATTTGTTTGTTGATGTTGGAATAGCACAGACTCATCCTTTTGTTGATGAAGTGTTGATTTGTTTGTTGATGTTGGAATAGCACAGACTCATCCTTTTGTTGATGATGTGTTGTTTTGTTTGTTGATGTTGGAATAGCACAGACTCATCCTTTTGTTGATGATGTGTTGTTTTGTTTGTTGATGTTGGAATAAGCACAGACTCATCCTTTTGCTGATGATGTGTTGTTTTGTTTGTTGATGTTGGAATAAGCACAGACTCATCCTTTTGTTGATGATGTGTTGATTTGTTTGTTGATGTTGGAATAGCACAGACTCATCCTTTTGCTGATGATGTGTTCTTTTGTTTGTTGATGTTGGAATAAGCACAGACTCATCCTTTTGTTGATGAAGTGTTGATTTGTTTGTTGATGTTGGAATAGCACAGACTCATCCTTTTGCTGATGATGTGTTGTTTTGTTTGTTGATGTTGGAATGAGCACAGACTCATCCTTTTGTTGATGAAGTGTTGATTTGTTTGTTGATGTTGGAATAGCACAGACTCATCCTTTTGCTGATGATGTGTTGTTTTGTTTGTTGATGTTGGAATGAGCACAGACTCATCCTTTTGTTGATGAAGTGTTGATTTGTTTGTTGATGTTGGAATAGCACAGACTCATCCTTTTGCTGATGATGTGTTGTTTTGTTTGTTGATGTTGGAATAAGCACAGACTCATCCTTTTGTTGATGAAGTGTTGATTTGTTTGTTGATGTTGGAATAGCACAGACTCATCCTTTTGTTGATGAAGTGTTGATTTGTTTGTTGATGTTGGAATGAGCACAGACTCATCCTTTTGCTGATGATGTGTTGTTTTGTTTGTTGATGTTGGAATGAGCACAGACTCATCCTTTTGTTGATGAAGTGTTGATTTGTTTGTTGATGTTGGAATAGCACAGACTCATCCTTTTGTTGATGATGTGTTGTTTTGTTTGTTGATGTTGGAATAGCACAGACTCATCCTTTTGTTGATGATGTGTTGTTTTGTTTGTTGATGTTGGAATGAGCACAGACTCATCCTTTTGTTGATGATGTGTTGTTTTGTTTGTTGATGTTGGAATAAGCACAGACTCATCCTTTTGTTGATGATGTGTTGTTTTGTTTGTTGATGTTGGAATAGCACAGACTCATCCTTTTGTTGATGATGTGTTGTTTTGTTTGTTGATGTTGGAATAGCACAGACTCATCCTTTTGTTGATGATGTGTTGTTTTGTTTGTTGATGTTGGAATAAGCACAGACTCATCCCTTTGTAGCGCAATCACGAATGAACGTTATTGTTGGAAATGTGAAAGGAATTAACAAGAGCATCGTTTGACAGTTGGGTCTCCAAGAGAAGCATCATCCTAGGAAAGGTACTCACTAAATGGTGTTCAACAGAGGAAAGGTTAGAAGAAAGACAACAAGTGTTGGTAAAATTAATAGATTAAAGGAGTCAGGTTTATCAGAAAGACCAGGGTCTTGGGACTACTACTGCTAATAAGCGCTCCCTCTGGTTGGTAGAGCCAGGTATGAATTGTTCAACGTACTCATTCACGAGGTCATCAGCTCGATCTGTTAATTGTTAGAGACACAGCAGACTTTATCAGCAAATAGTCTGTGCTCCATAGCATGCTTTCAGATCATGCTGCGGTATATTTTACTGTAGTCCTGTCTCTCACAGTAGCAACTAGAATGGCACACGGTAGAGTGCACACCTCCACCAAGCTGAACAGTTTGTTTTGTATCCCACTGATAGGCCGGATCTGCATTTGGACTTGAACCAAAATCGAATCGGCTTGTTCTCATCACATAACCAACTCGTCCACCAAGTTTAGTCATAACTCGTCCATAACTTTTTTTAATATCATGTTTTACTGTATATCGCTTTTCACCCTATCTCTCAATGGTGAAGAATCACTTAAAAATTAAATAACTCTCATATCCGAATCCATATTCAGATCTTCACCAAAATTGAATCGATTCTTCCTTGTCACACACACAACCTATCCAACAAGTTTCGTCCAAATCCATCCATAACTATTTGAGATATCCTGCTATTTGTTGGTTTTAGCCCCGTCTCCCAATGGTGAAGAATCACTTAAAGATTTAAATAATTCTCATATCCGAATCCATATTCAGATCTTCACCAAAATCGAATCCATTTGTCAGACACCCAGACTGTTTCGTCCAAATCGAATCGTCCAAATCGACACCCAACCAACCAAATTTCGTCCGAATCCGTCCACAACGTTTTGACATATCCTGCTATGTATCGTTTTTGGCCCGATCTCCCAATGGTGAAGAATCACTTTAAAAATTCTATTAGCCGGATCCGAATCCGGATCTTCACCAAAATCTCATCATTTCGTCCTTGCCACATACGCTACATCTCGGCCAAATTTTATCCGAATCTGTTCGCAACTTTTTGAGATATCTTGTTCACAAACAGACAAACCAACAGACAAACAGACAGGAGTGAAAACATAATAGTCAGGTTCACTATGTCAACAAATATCATTTCTTTCAAAATTTTGAACGAAAAAACATCGTGAACCTGACTATAACCTCCATCCACCTTCGGTGGCGGAGGTAACAAAGCAGGACATGAAAATCCGAAAGGTCCGACAAGTCGACGTTGATAATAGTCAGGTTCACTATGTTTTTTCGTTCAAAATTTTGAACGAAATTATATTTGTTAACATAGTGAACCTGACTATAACCTCAAAGGTGATATCGCAGATGTTTTGTATGATTGAAGCCATCCTTAAAAACTCGTTAATTATGTTGATCACTACAAGAATGGACTCAGGAACATTTTTGACCAACATGAACCAATCGCCTCGCGTGATTTTTCAATTAAGGCCTCGTGCCCCTCGGTGTAATGAATTCCTGCGGGCAGTGAAACAAGAGAATTGTTTCCTGGAAAGGAAATGGGAAAAGTCAAGGTTGAATGTAGACGAGCAGGCTTTTCATATCAGGTGTTCAGAGCACTGCATAGCAAAGCCTCGTCTGAAGCCAAAAAGGAGTTTCATCAGGACCACAGCGCCAATTGTGACCAAACGCGACTCTTTAAAGTCGGTGGTAAAATGACGATAAATAAACCATCACAAAATGTTCCTTCCCGTAGGTGAGATCAAGGATTTTCCCAGAGGTTCACTGTGTTTTTTCATGAAAAGATACCAATTGACTTTGATGCAGGAGAAGGCCGTTCAGCCCATCATGCCTGGCGACACCAACACCAGACCAAACCACTCAGATGTCTCAAATGTCTCAGACTACAGACCCAATCTCAATTGGGAGAGGGAAGTTGTCATTTGTGCAAATAAAATATTATTTCAACAAAAGTAATTTTTATTATCACTACTAATAAATGTTTTTTTTCCTAAAATAAAATAAAAAATCCGCCTACAAAGTCGCCAGAGGCATTATGTTTTTGGGTTGTCCGTCCGTCCGTCCGTCCGTCCGTCCGTCCGTACGGGCTGAACCTCGTTTTTCTCAGCAACCACATGTCTGATTGAGACGAAACTTTCAAGGTAGGAGTGGCACCCATGCAGAATGTTCTTATGATAATTGTGACGTCATATGTCACGTGGTATGGCAGCCATCTTGATTAAAAGCAAATAATTAAAAAAATTATGTCTGGGAAACAGCTGAACGGAAAAATTTGAAACTTAGCACGTTGTCAATACTCCCGATGGGGAACAAAAGCATGATAATGATGACATCATAGGTGAAGTGGTATTTCAGCCAAAAATGTTTTAATCGAATTCCTTATCCTAAATATCTGAAATTGCGTGCGCATCATCTATGACCCATTTGTATTGAAATATTAAATTTATGACATCATTGGTCACATGGTGTGGCAGCCATATTGGATTGAAAGAAAATATTAAATAATTATATCTCTGAAACCGCTCACCCGATCGATGCAAAATTTTACAAATATCATCCATCACCATTGTTGCATATCGTTTGAAAATGATGATGTCATAGGTTACGTGGTTTGGCAACCATCTTGGATAGAAAAACGAATCTTATTCGATCAACACAAAACTTCACAAACGTGATTCCCTACCCATACATATGCAGAGTGTACATTTTAAAGGTCATATGTCACGTGGTGTGGCAACCATATTAGCTTGAAAGCCGATATTTAAAAAAATCCCTTCTCTGAAACAGCTCCACTGATCAATGTGAAACCTGTCATGGCTGGTGAAAATGTGATACTTGAAAACAGCTGAAGGGATTTAAATTCAAACTTGTTTATTTTTAGGACAGTGAACAATGGTCCGTTGTGGGACTATGCGGAGACATATTGGCGACACAGTCGCATTGTTCTAGTATATATATTTTATTTTATTTTATTTTTTTTATTTTTTACTTCTGGGGGTGGGAGGACGGAGGGTAGAAGGTAAGAAGGCAATTGTATGGTGTAGAATGCACAAAGGTCGACCGCACAGTAGAAAGGGTTTGAAGGTGGACTGGGTGTACCCTGCATAATCCTGGGGGTTAGAGGGGGGGTGGGAGGCTGGGGACAAACCACAGAAAGAGCAATGGGTCCAAGACTAGAAAGGACAGAGAGACCACCTTTATACGGAGTCCATTCCATATGTTAACTATATTCTCTGACTGAAAGGCTTATTACTGTCCTAACTCTAGCTGGCTTATTATTTTTATTGGCTTATGATTGTGTAAGCTTACTGAAAGGAAAGGCCTCTTACCATCCTAATTCTCCTCTTCTTTACTTTCAGGCTTAAGCTCCTGGTCCTATCACTGTCTATTAATCTGTTGGAAAATTATTCTATACTCATTTTGTCTATACCCTTCAGTATCTTAAACATCTCAATCATATACACTCATAACCACCACCTTTCTAATGTATAAGGTCCTGTCTCATTCAGCTGCTCCTCATAGTTTAGTCTAGCTAGGCCCCGGATCAATATAGTAGCTCGACACTGAACCCTCTTGTTGGCAGCTGTGTCCTTCCTCAGATATGTTGACCAAAACTTAACACAATATTCTAAATGATGCCTTACTAAATTACTGTACTTTGCTAAAACTACCTCTGGATTTAAAATTGAACCCTCGACGAACACAACCGAAACCCCTGTTAGCTTTACCTACGGCTGCCTGGCACTGTCCTGTCTGCTTACCCTCCGTCATCCGTATATGTTATCACCCCCAGATCCTTCTCCTGTGTGACATGCTTTAGGATTGCCCCCTGCATCATGCCATCTCTATTTTCATTATTTTTACCCATCCCCAGCACCGTACATTTCTTTATGTTAAACTAGCAGAAGTACCCGGCGTTGCCAGGCGGGGGGGGCGGGGGGGGAGGGGTGAGGGGATGGGATGGGAGAGGAGCGAGTGGGGGTGGAGGAGGGAAAAGGGGAATGGGAGGGGGAAAGGGGCGGGGGGATAGAGGGTGAGGGAGAGTGGAAAGGGAGGGGAGGGGGAGAGGGGAGTGTGGGGGGAAGGGGAGGGGGGAGGCAGGAGAGGAAGGGGGTTCATATTGTTACGGATACGGAGTACGGCTCTTCCCTCTTAGCAAGGGGTGGTTAGTCCCTTGTCTTGTTAAGCTGACCGTCTCCGCTCCTGGCACTTGTAACGCTATCCCACGGGATGGAACAGATCAGGGTTATGGGTCCAGGGTTTATCCCGAATACCTTTATCCGTCCCTCTGCAGACTAGGGAGACAAGTACCGCTCGAACCCCGGTTTGGATGGTCTAGTTGCCGAGCGGTTTTTAACAACCTGGAGTTCGAGTCATTAGCCTTCACTAAACCCGATCCTGAATGTTGGCCGAATCGCGCCACGTACACTCAATATTGAAACCACTAAAGCGACCGAACGAGAATGAAGAAGAAGAAGAAGTAGAGAGGAATAACAGGATTTATTAATTATTTACACAAGCCAAAGCAAAGAGAGCAGTCAAGGTTATATACAGGGAAATGGAAGGAGCAGGAGACAGTGAAATCATTAGCTTACCTAAACAAGCTTAATTAATAAACCCCAGGACAACGTGGAAGACGGACGAACATTCACACTTACACGGGGAAATGCAGGCAGGAACGAATGGCTTGGAGATGGATGGCTTTGAGAGGCAAGGAAGGTTCAGCGGGGACTGGGCACGGTCGGGCCAGAAGGCACCGCCGTCAAGAAGCCGAGCCATGGTCGTGCGAACTCCCGCGGTCCCAAACTGCGCGGGCGAAGTTCCTTTGTCCGCACTGCTGCGTCGCGCGTTCCTTGCATTGCCTCGGTCCGTATTTCCTGCAGCGCAGCACGTATCACGGCGGCTTGGGCACCCCTGCTCATCTCCAGCGCATACCTTTTTTCGTGTGGGCGTCTCCCGCGGGTTATATAAGCCCCACCCTTGAACCTTTGCGAACCTCCCCCAAGCGTTCTCTCTCCGCCCTCTCAAGCCAAACCCCTCGTTCTGGGTTGGATGAGCGGGGCCGACTCACTCCTCCCCTCTATGACGAGGTGGAGACACGCCTTTCTTCTCCGTGGTTACCTCGTGCGTAATGGAGTCAAATGCAGCAAAGTGGACGGGAGATGAAAATGCAGCAGCAAAGTGGCTAAGGAGTCAATTGCAGCAAACCTGGCAAACCTGGCACTTGGAAGATGCCATGGGGCATCGGAGGGACCTGTCTTATTTAAATGATGCAACGTAATGGACTAGTGGATCACAGAACCTTCAACTACATTTAATAAGGACATAACTATTGAGGGAAATCATAGATTTGCTACGTGTATGCGATGAATTTAACTAAGGGCGACCTCTGATCTTTGATACTTGGAGGGTGATATTTACAGGATTTACAGCATACAAAAGGGGAAAATTTACATCGAATTACCCACACAATTCCCATATCCCCAACAATATATATGCTGGTGGGTGAATGGGGCGAATGTGGCGTTCATCACGTTTCTGAGTTAAGTGTGATGCTGATCAGGAAGAAGAAGAAGAAGCCGTCCTACCAACTTCGTACACTTCCAGAATTGTTTGATTTATTTGTATTCAAATGTCTGGTGATTGTTTTGCATTTATTTATGCGAATGTGTACTTGTATATAACTGTCATTAATTTTAAAACGCTTAGGCACTATCGAGCGATTTTTTTTTTAAATAAAAAACTCCAAAAAACGAACTTTTTTTATCAATATTTTTTTTCCCTAAAACACTCCCGGGCACTCACTGATGAAGCTCTGAAAGTTTGATGAAGATCCGTTCAGCCATCTCTGAATAAAACGCGGACACAAAAACTGGACCCACACACACACACAGACAACTCGGTTTATATATACTAGGGCGTGCCCGTACTATATATATATATCTAAAATTATATCCCCCCCCCTCTATTTACATGAAATGGTTTGGTCCATTCGCAAATGGTTTGGTCCATTCGCAAAGCCAAAGCGAACGGCTTGCGAGTACGGTGACAACCCCCCCCCCCCCCCTCTATTTACATGAAATGGTTTGGTCCATTCGCAAAGCCAAACCGAACGGCTTGCGAGTACGGTGACAATCCCCCCCCCCCCCTCTATTTACATGAAATGGTTTGGTCCAAAGCGAACGGCTTGCGGAGTTTGGTAAAGAAATCGCCATAGCTCGGTAACTACTTGTCCGATTAATATGAAACCTTGAAAAGGCACATCCTCGGGTCCCCAGCAATATACCTGGCAAGTTTAAAGTATATCGGACCCGTGGTTGTCGAGAAACAGCGGTCACAGACAAACGACAAACACACAGACATACACACAGACATACAGAGATTACTGGAATTATAGATAGATACTAGCAGAAGTACCCGGCATTGCCGGGCGGGGTAAGGAGAGGGGAGGGGAACGGGGGGGAGGGGAGGAGGGGGAGGGGAGAAGAGGGCGGGGAGTGGAGAAGAGGGGGGGGAGGGGAGAAGAGGGGGGGGGAGGAGAGAAGAGGGGGGAGGGGAAGGGGGGAGGGGAGGAGAGGGGGGAGGGGGAGGGTGATGGGGGAGGGGGAGGGGCGAGGGGGTGGAGGGGGAGGAGGGGGGAGGGGAGGGGGAGGAGGGGAGGGGAGGGTGGAGGAGGGGGAGGGGGAGGGGGGAGGGCACGCGAATCGTCGAATCAGCGCGCTGCTCTGCCACCGATTCAGATTCCGTGTATAATATTCCTCGCTGAAAAAAAATATGGATCTAAAGATGAAAGAAAAAAAAAACCTATGTGGTGTGAATGGCAATGTTCCTCTGAAATGTGAAAAAACGCAATCACGCGGCAAGGAACATCACATGATTGCTCTGAGCGATCGATTGCAACTCTGCGTTGTGTCGTGGGCGTGGCCAACGTGGCCTCATGCTCCCAGGTGATTGGCTAACTCGAGCTCGAGAGCCATAATGCGCTACGTTATGGCAAAAAATATGGATCTAAAGATGAAAGAAAAAAAAACCTATGTGGTGTGAATGGCAATGTTCCTCGCTGAAATGTGAAAAAACGCAATCGCTTTTTGCTATGAAATACGTGCGAACGCGTAACTGAGTTAATGGCGGCAAGGAACATCACGTGATCGCTCTGAGCGAATCAGCGCGCTGCTCTGCCAATCCAGTCATAATATTCCTCGCTGAAATGCGCTGAGGTAAAAATATGGTAAAAAAAATATTATGAAATAAATTTTTAGGTCGGCCATGTTCTTCCCAGGCCCAATGGCCATGTTTGTGCCAAATATCAAGTAAGTGAGCCTCTCCGTTTAGGAGTCTATCGGTAACATTACACACACACACACACACACACACACACACACACACACACACACACACACACACACACAAACTGTGTTTTATATATATAGATTGCATCCACCAAACCTTTGCCCACTCCTTGAAAGTATCTCGACTTTCCTGAATCTGAATCTACCCCTAATCTACCCCTAAGTTTGTGTCGTCTGCAAATTTAGAAAGCAGAGTCTTAACCCAACTATGCAAATCGTTGATGTAAATTATGAATAATGAGATCAAGTACCCGGGGTTGCCCGGGGAAATTCAATGCAATATGTATTGAAATTTGAAGTCAGAATCAAAAATATCTTGGTAGTCTAGAGGCAGATCACTTACACGCAAAGTGCATTTTCACGCATAGCATTTTGCATTTAGGCCAAAGAGTTCAATATTGATCTCATCAGACCACAGAATATTTTGCCTCTTGCTCTTGGAGTATTTCACGTGCCTTTTTGCAAACTCTAGGTGTGCTTTCATGTGCCCTTTTCTCAGGAGTGGCCTCTGTCTGACCACTCTCCCAAAAAGCCTAGATTTGTGAAGAGCTATAGAGACTGTTGTCCTTCTGGCAGGTTCTTTAATCTCAGCCAAGGAACTCTGTAGTTCTGTCAGAGTGGCCATTGGGTTCTTGGTCATCTCCCTGACCAACGTCCTTCTTGCCCGGTTGCTCAGTTTGGTCAGACGGCCAGCTCTCAGAAGAGTCTGGGTAGTTCCATATTCTTTCCATTTCCTCATGATGAAGCTCACTGTGCTTTGGGGAACTTTCAACACTAGAAATTGTTTTATACCCATGTCCAGATCTATGCCTCCTCAAAATTCTATCTCGGAGTGCTCCGGACAGTTCCTTGGACTTCATGGTAGAGTTTCATGCACTGTCAACTGTGGAACCTTATATCGAAAGGTGTGTTTCTTTCTAAATCATGTCCAATCAATTGAGTTGGCTACAGGTGGACTCCATTCAAGTTGTAGAGACATTTCAAGGGTGGTAAAAGGAAATTGGACGTACCCGAACTCAATGTGGAGTGTCAAAGCAAAGGGGTTCAATACTTAGACTCAATATATTTCAGCTTTTCATGTTTAATTATTTTGGGGAAAAAAATCCACTTTGACATGATGGGGAATTATGTGTAAATCAGTGACAAAAAATCTCAATTTAATTCATTTTAAATTCAGGCTGTAACACAGCAAAATGTGAAAAACGTCAATGGGTGTGAATACTTTCTGAAGGCATTGCAAGCAACCTTCAATTAGCATTTTGTTTATCCACTCTGCCAAAACGACAAATCGGATATGGGTTAAATAACTACCTGGCAGAGTCTCACAGTCTCGCCATCACAAGTACTGAAAATCATCCAGCACTCCAAAATCAAGACATGTTCACTTGATTATTTGCCATCTCTGTTATTTATTATCTTTATTTTATTTTTATACATCGAAGAGCAAGAGCAAAGACACAGAACAGATCAGGACACAACATAACAAAGGGAATAGTAGGAGAATGTGGAAACACTAACAGGGTGCAGGGAGAAAATAGACGGAGATGGACAAACTAAGGATGCAGTTAACAATGAAGGGTGGGTAGAACACAAGTGGTGGACAAGATGGAAACGTAAGCAAAATTTTGGGAGGGAAAGGGGTGGTTTAACGGGTGCAGAAAAGATCATGGTTTTTGATGGGGGATGACTTGAGATGATGGTGTCTTCAAGACCTGGAGGGAAGAATTGGATCAAAGAAAGTGTGGAAGGTGGTTCCACATGTGGGGAAAAAGAGGAATAAACGAGTGGAGGTGAGCAGTGGTTCTGTATTTAGGCAGTTTCACCAGGAAGGGATCACTTGGTGTTGGCCTAATGGTTAGGGCGGTGGGCTTGGGATACCTAAAGTCCTGAGTTCGAATCCCGTTGAATTAACGCCAGGTGGGGTTGACAACCTTCCGAGGTCGGCAAAATGAGTACCAGATAACTGGTTATAGAGAGGCATTGCATCAGTCACAGAAACGCCCACGGAAAAAATGATGCAACCAGCAGCTGGGTGGCTGCACACGAACCACCACCACCACTAGGAAGGGGTTGCTGGTGATCCACGTGCATCCTATAGATACCTGGAGGGGACAAAGCAGGGAGAAGGCAGAGGGTGCAATACCAGAAATGAGGCAGAAGAAGACAGACAGATCACCAACATGTCGGTGATGGTGAAGTGATCGGCCCATGGACTTAGCTGCATCATGAGAGATTCCAATCATCTTGAAAGCCTTGGTTTCCATGGCATCAAGATGAGCAAGGCATGAGGCAGGAGTGCCGACCCAGAAGGGAAAGCTGTATTCCGTCAAGTTGCGGCTGAAAGCCTTGTAGGTGGATAGGAGGTCAGGTGTGCCACGGAAGGACTTTGTACGATGGAGGATTCCCCGTCGGTGGCTGGCTTTGGATGCCAACTTTGAAATGTGGCTTGCCCAAGGGAGATCATGGTTAGAAAAACGTCTTGATTTTCTTGAGTTTTTTCTTGTTCTTGTTCTTGAGTTCTTGATTTTCTTTTGATATTCAGAGATTTGATTTTTGCAAGATTTGCAGATTTTGCAAGCTGAGATTGCAACGCCAGGGACGGCCGACTCCTTCCTACGAGCTGCCAACATCACCCGCACAAGAAGAGCTCATCAAATCACTGCAGCGGCACTGCACATCCTGCAACACCGTGCGTATGAACGCCACTGTATGACATATGCTGATGATGCAGAAGACCTGCCTGAGTTCGAAGACTGGTGTCACCAGAGAGGAGAAGACATTCCCAACTTTCAGTACTGGGCAACTGTGCTGGAACTAGAGATGTTGGTACTGGTCTACGTGCGTTCTCTGCGGCAGGCTTCATTCACGACGTACCTTGATGCCCTGACGGAACTGGTCCCATGGTTCCATGCCTTAGACCACACACACTATGCCAGGTGGGTCCCTGTTCACCTGAGGGACACGGTTGCACTCCCAATGAAGCACCCAGATGTAGCCAGAGAATTCAGGGCTGGCAACTTCACTGTACAGAAGAGGAAGAAGGTGTTCTCTTCGATCCCAATCGAATCGAAATCTTGCAAAAATCAAATCTCTGAATCTGAGATGGCCCAATATCCAGATCTTTTCATAATATGATAGTCTACTAGTGTACCAAATTTGGTGCTTGTATCACAAAATGCACAACAGGTTTGCTATGCTGCTACACTACAGGTAATCCCTGTACTCCTTGATCTCACGTCTGCTTTTGACACGATTGATCATGCACTGTTACTTACCTGCTGGAAGGAAAGCCTTGGACTCTGTTGTATGGCTTTAAATAATTGGTTTACCTCATACCTTCGGGGAAGAAAGCAAATGCTGTCTGTGGAGAAGAAAGATGTGACCGTGCACCGCTCGAGAGGGGATTGCTCTAGGGGTCTGTTCTCCGTCGTGTGTTATTTATATGCTTCGCCACCCCATTGCGGACATCATAGAGGCACATGGACTGTCATGTGCATTATATGCTGATGATAGGAAGCTCTGCATCACTACAATATCTGCCGAGAGTGAACAAGCAATCGACGAGCTAAAACTTTGCGTTCGTGTTGTTTTAGAACTGGATGATTTATACTAACTTCCTAACTTTAAATGACAGCAAGACAAAAGTTACACCTTTTTCCTCGTGAACATGAGCAGGTTTTAGAATTCCACACATTTGTGCAGGTGAAACCGACTGGAGCTGCTTTTGATATTGGAGTAATTTTTGACACTGAGCTTGCAATGCGACACCATGTAAGCACTAGCTGAAAGAAAGTTATCTCTGGAAGATGCGAATTGGACAGATACATAAATAGTACTTTCAAAAGCACAAAACAGAAATACTTGTACAAGCTTTTGTATCTTCACTTCTTGATAATTGTAACAACATTGTTTCTGGACTCCCAGATAAAAAATATGGGGCAATTTTATCCAAAATCCAGAATGCGGCAGCATGTCTTATTACTCTCTAAAAAAATAAAATAAAATAAATAAGAGTACCTACATTTCTCCCATGTTAAAATCTCTCCATTGCTCCCATGTTAAAATCTCTCCATTGCTCCCATGTTAAAATCTCTCCATTGCTCCCATGTTAAAATCTCTCCATTGCTCCCATGTTAAAATCTCTCCATTGCTCCCATGTTAAAATCTCTCCATTGCTCCCATGTTAAAATCTCTCCATTGCTCCCATGTTAAAATCTCTCCATTGCTCCCATGTTAAAATCTCTCCATTGCTCCCATGTTAAAATCTCTCCATTGCTCCCATGTTAAAATCTCTCCATTGCTCCCATGTTAAAATCTCTCCATTGCTCCCATGTTAAAATCTCTCCATTGCTCTCATGTTAAAATCTCTCCATTGCTCCCATGTTAAAATCTCTCCATTGCTCCCATGTTAAAATCTCTCCATTGCTCCCATGTTAAAATCTCTCCATTGCTCCGATGTTAAAATCTCTCCATTGCTCCCATGTTAAAATCTCTCCATTGCTCCCATGTTAAAATCTCTCCATTGCTCCCATGTTAAAATCTCTCCATTGCTCCCATGTTAAAATCTCTCCATTGCTCCCATGTTAAAATCACTCCATTGCTCCCATGTTAAAATCTCTCCATTGCTCCCATGTTAAAATCTCTCCATTGCTCCTATGTTAAAATCACTCCATTGCTCCCATGTCAAAATCTCTCCATTGCTCCCATGTTAAAATCTCTCCATTGCTCCCATGTTAAAATCACTCCATTGCTCCCAAGTTAAAATCACTCCATTGCTCCCATGTTAAAATCACTCCATTGCTCCCATGTTATAATCTCTCCATTGCTCCCATGTTAAAATCTCTACATTGCTCCCATGTTAAAATCACTCCATTGCTCCCATGTTATAATCTCTCCATTGCTCCCATGTTAAAATCTCTACATTGCTCCCATGTTAAAATCACTCCATTGCTCCCATGTTAAAATCACTCCATTGCTCCCATGTTAAAATCACTCCATTGCTCCCATGTTAAAATCACTCCATTGCTCCCATGTTAAAATCTCTCCATTGCTCCCATGTTAAAATCTCTCCATTGCTCCCATGTTAAAATCACTCCATTGCTCCCATGTTAAAATCTCTCCATTTATCCCATGTTAAAATAACTCCATTGCCCCATGTTAAAATCTCTCCATTGCTCCCATGTTAAAATAACTCCATTGCCCCATGTTAAAATCTCTCCATTGCTCCCATGTTAAAATCACTCCATTGCTCCCATGTTAAAATCTCTCCATTGCTCCCATGTTAAAATCTCTCCATTGCTCCCATGTTAAAATCTCTCCATTGCTCTCATGTTAAAATCTCTCCATTGCTCCCATGTTAAAATAACTCCATTGCCCCCATGTTAAAATCTCTCCATTGCTCCCATGTTAAAATCTCTCCATTGCTCCCATGTTAAAATCACTCCATTTCTCCCATGTTAAAATCTCTCCATTGGCTCCCAATACGACAAAGCATTGATTTTAAAATTCTCCTCCTCAAATTGAAATCCCTAAGCAAAATGGCACCGTCCTACCGATCTGATCTAATTCATTTGTACATAACAGCAAATCTCTTTCATCGTCATCAGGCTTCAGCATTTGATCATCAGCATTTCAAGATCATCATGCATCAGCATTTGATCTACTTCATCAGGCTTCGTCATATGACCTCTGCCATAACAAAATCGTACAAGCTGAACAAGCATTTTTCACATAGAGCACCAAAATTGTGGAACTCACTCTGAGACTATTAGCGTCATATAATTACTGGACAGATTTTAGATTCAATTGAACATGTATCCTTTTAAGATTGCATACACTATGGAGATTAGGCATTTGATTTTGATATTTCTTAAAACTGTTTTTTTTTTTTTGCTTTTTTATAAAGTGAAGGGAGATGTTTTATCAAATGTTTTACATGCTAAAAAAGGATTAAGATTATATATATATATATATATATATATATATATATATATATATATATATATATATATATATATATATATATATATATATATATATATATATTGTTACTGATCGCGGTTTAGATGGTATGATGGGCCGAGCGGATGGTCCAACCGCGACCGAACAGTTACTCCCCGATTAGAACCCGATTCCACCCGACGTTGACCAGATCGCACCGCGGCTGCTCAATGAGGGAAAAGACTAAAACGACGAATGCAAAGAGGAAAACGAAGGCAAAGAAAGGTTTGGAAATACTACTGAATTTATTGACTATTTACACACATAAGCAAAAAGAAAGCAGTCACGTTTATTTACAAGCACATAAGACGCAGGTGACACAGTGAAATCTTTAGCTTACCGACACAAGCTTAATTAACCCAGGACAGAACAAACAGAACAAACTCACGTACACAAGAAGGATGGAAAGGCAGGAGGTGGATGGCTGGACGGAGAGGAAGGTCCAAGGGGGTCCTGCAGCACAACCGGCGCGTTTAGCAGCCGCCATTCCTTCTAAGCCCTGCTCCAAACCGCCTTTCAGGCCCCCAAGCTGCTGTTGTGGCTGCTGTGGACGTCGCGTGCTTTGCCAGGCCTTGTCCGACTCGTCTGGTCCAAACCCTCAACTCGTTCTTGGTCCACTCACTCTTTACCACCGACTCCTCACCGCAACCAACGCAACCAACTGACCACCACCACCGACTCCTCACCGCAACCAACGCAACCAACTGACCACCGACTCCACTGACTGACTCCTCACGACTCTCTCCACGACCAACTCATGACTCACTTGCGTGCGCGCCTTTTATAGCGCCTCCGGCGATTAAGCCGCCGGCCTTTTGGACACGCCCATCGGGGTGCTCACCTCGGCCCTGGTTGGTCGCGCGACCCTCTGGCTCCGCCCTTGATGACGACGGGCGGGCACGCCTTTCTTCTCCGATTCGAGCACATGTTCAATGGTGGTTCTGGAGGGGAGGTAATTGGCAATCGAGGCTCGGCAATGACCAGAGGGGATGTAAAAGGGAATGGAGATTTTGGGGATGGGAATGAAAGGGGATCTATTCTCTTTCACTGGTGCAATGGAGTACTTCACTTAATGGGAGACACAGCCTTACTCTAAAACACAGAATAAGAGATAACTATCAAACAGGGGTATTCTATTATTTGGCTGACGTGTATGCTTGTGGACTAATTATGGGATGCCCTTTCACCTTTACACAGCTCCGGAGGTAGGGGGGCGCAGAATAAACAATAATAATAATAATACAGCACACAATCAAAAAAAATACAGTCCTCATCTCCTCAACAATATATATATATATATATATATATATATATATATATATATATATATATATATATATATATATATGTGTGTGTGTCTATATATTTATATATATATATGTGTGTGTGTCTATATATATATATATATATATATATATATATATATATATATATATATATATATATATATATATATATATATATATGTGTGTATATATATATATATATTGGCATATATATATATATATATATACAGACTTGGCATATTTTCCATATTAATATGGAATATTTTTTACATATAAAAAAAAATAATCCATATTAAATGCCAAGTCTGTATATATATATATATATATATATATATATATATATATATATATATATATATATATATATATATATATATATACAGACTTGGCATTTAATATAAAAAAAAAAATTTTCTTGACGGGTTTACTTTCTTAACTCTGTATATCAATCTGGTGAGTTTCTTTTACACTTTGGTGATTTATTTGTTAAAAGAACCATGTCACTGATTGTCTGTCGCAGCAAGAAGTCAACAACAGGTTTATATCACAGGTGGCGTGGCAAAATGTACGGACAGGTGCATTTGATGATTGGCTTCACAGTCGGGTATACAAGGGTTGTTGCGTTCTGTATTAGTGGAAAACAACTACTGCACGTCTCCAAAAGTTATTGCCGCTTCCTCTGGAGATGGTCCGTCAACTCGACAATGTTGTTTGTCATGGAGTGGTGGCTTTACGAAATTACGGCATGAAACAGTGTGCTATTGTTCGGCAGTATGGCATCACTCAAGGACAGATGTCAAAGATCCTGAAACGAAATGCTCAGAGGGGTGTCCCTACTCCAATACCGAGGCCAGGACGTCCCCGCAGAACCACAAGGAGGGATGATCGCCAGCTGCACCGGTTAGTCCGCAATGGCCGTACCAAGTCAGCTAATCGGCTTGGGGCTGAGTGGCAGCAACTGACAAATGTGCCTGTATCCAGAAGGCTATTCAACCAACGACTGGTTCAAGCAGGCTATTGTGCCAGGCGTCTCCTGAGAAAGCCACGCCTGACCAGACAACACCACCAGCGCCGATTGCAGTGGGCCAGAGAGCACCATCAATGGCAGCCAGGACACTGGAATCACGTGATCTTCAGTAACGAGTCTAGATTTCAGGTCTATCGTCAATATGGCCGCGTCCGTGTGCGCAGACAAGTGCATGAAGCCTACAACAAAGATTGTATAGTGCCATGAGTCCAAGCTGGAGGTGGTGGGGTGACTGTTTGGGCTGCTTTTCATGCAGGGGGCAAAACTGACCTGGTTGTTCTGAATGGAAACCTGAACCAGTTCAAGTGCAGGGCCATTCTGGAAGAAACATTGCTTCCATTTGCTCGTGCAGCCTTTCGAGGAAACTTTGTCTTCCAAGATGACAATGCACGGCCTCATCTTGCTCGCATGATCCAACACTTTCTTGCTGACCGTGGTGTAGAGCATATGTAGTGGCCTGCCATGTCCCCGGATATGAATCCGATAGAGAACTTGTGGGCAGATTTAACGCGTCAAATCGACCACTTGGACCAGCAGCCGACCTCTGTGTGTGAATTGCAGCAGGCTATTGTCACTGCATGGCAAGCGATTCCTGTCCAAACCTTGGCAAATCTCGTGAACAGCATGCCTCAACGTGTACGTGCTCTCCTGAATGCTCGTGGGGGTTACACGAAGTACTGAACTGTAATTTTACTGTCCGTAATCCCAGTCGTAATTTAACTTTTGTTTTTGTTAAAAAAAAATTTGGCTAATGCGCAAAATAAAGAGATACTTCTGGAAAACGTACAGAGGTTTAACACAGTACTGTCCATGAATTGAGTTCGATATCAGTTTACATCACTTTCAAGGATCAATTTATTGTTTCAAAATGTCAAATGTGGTTTTTGTTTCTTTTAAAGGCCACATTAACAAAATCTAGAATAATGTCAACATAATTCCAATGAACTTTTGGTTCTAAGACATCTTGAAAAGTAAGTTCACCCCCACAAAAAAAATATTCCATATTAAATGCCAAGTCTGTGTGTGTATATATATATATATATATATATATATATATATATATATATATATATATATATATATATATATATATATATATATAGTCTCTCCATGCCCAAGGGAGATCCATTCTATCTAGTGATATCTCAACCATCCTTTGAGCTAAGAAGCTGACATTTCGGCACAATAATGAGCACGTGCTTTGGCAAAAGCAGTACTTTTTGTTTTTTGATCAATCAATTAATTGATTAACTACTTAATTATTATCGATTTATTTAGTACTTATTTATTTCCTTTCTCATCTGGGTAATATCTCAGGCATTAAAAAAAAAGTTACAGATTCAGATGAAACAGTGGTGGTTTAGATATTCTATTAGCCAAATGATTAATCATTTAATTATTTTGCCATTATTATTTTATTTATTTTTTATTATTAATCACTTAAATATTTTCTCATCTTGGCAATATCTCAAGCACCTTTTGAGCTAGGAAGCTCATATTTGGACACGACAATGACCAAGTGATGTGGCTTTAAAGGAGATTTTTCATTTATTGATTAATCAATTAATTGATTTATTATTTATTGATTAATCAATTACTTTTTTTCCGATTAATGACTTGTTTAATTAATTTTCAAAAAGTTACAGCTTCTAATGAAACACTGGTGGTTGAGGTATGCTATTATCCCATTGATTAAGAAATTATTTTATGATTAGTATTTATTGATTTTAATTACGCAATTAATCAATCAATTAATTGTACACCTCTCCCTCCCAATACTGTCTCTATGTGCTGCATAAAAAATATATGATTTAGATATATATATATATATTTATATATATATATATATATATATATATATATATATATATATATATAAGTTTTTAACCATATATAATATATATATATATGTACATAAATTTTTAAAATAATCTTGTATAATAAAATAACATTATCATCATTTATAATAATAAAAGTCAGTGTGTCTGTTAGTCAGTCTGTGTGTGTGTGTGTGTGTGTGTGTGTGTGTGTGTGTGTGTGTGTGTGTGTGTGTGTGTGTGTTTGTGTGTCTCATCCATAGCTCCAAGACCATGAAGCCGAGCAGCCCAAAACTTTGCATGCATACTTACTGAACTCTATGGGAGTGCATGAATGAAAACTGGGTGTTTGTGTATGTTTAAGCATCCTTTTGAAGATATTTTAGAGGATGCTCACCACACAAAAACAACAACAAATGAAGCCTTACCAAAATGGCAGTGCAGCATCTTGATCAGCCCTCTGTCACATTGATGGGTTCTTAAGCCACCATTTTGTTTTGGCTCATTCAAACATGCCTTGCCTTGTAACCACATTGACCTCTCACAGGCTAATTAAAGCATACAATCAAGATCTGGATTCGGATTTGAGGCTCAGATCCTGTAGACTAAATAATTATTGAAATCTGGAGTGAAATCAGAAAAATTTAAGAAAGTAGCGATTCTTATAACTAAATGTATTTTTTTTAAATTTAAGAAAGGCTGTCATCCCTCCTTCTGCTCTGTCATCTTAATTCAGACCTCCATAGGATAGGGTGTCACTCTACTGTATTGGGGCCTGCGATACTTGAAGGAAACCCGAAGATTTTAACCATCTGTTTTAAAAATTCCATCTTTATGACGGACCCAGATTGCGTCAATTCCATAGTATAAAGAGGTGGGGAGTGGCGGGACAGATCTGCCGAACATTTTTGGCCATTTAAACCAGATGCAATCAGCTTGCTATCGCTTGCCAAGCCAGCCATTCATTACCAACCATTTCATTGAAGTGCTTGCTTGAGTGCTTAAGCCACTTGGTGAGCACTCTACAATCTGCTTCGTAATGGAACACACCGCAGAGTCATCATTCTCTTAACTTTACATTTGCTTTATTTGTCGTTTTACTTAAATATTTGTAATGGCTTTGTTGGTCAACTTTGAGTGATATTCGTCGATGTTTGTTCGTTTGCACAGGAAGGGGTGTGTGGGAGTCCAGGAAGAGGCAGGGGAGGGTATGGGATGAGGTAGGGGGAAAGGTGGGAGCCAGGCAGAGGTGTAATTGACTTTTTATTATTTTTGAAAATGATTGTACAAATTGACATTCAAACCAATGTTAAGGTGATAAATTAAACGTGTGTTCCATTGTTAGTTAAATCTGACAAAAGTTAAAAATGTAACCTTCGCCTCAAGAGGCCCATTTTCACAGCGGGTACACGTCATGGTTGCAGTTGAAGTTCAAGTCGCATCCCTCAACTGAAGCCCATGTTATAATCTCTTTTAAAATGGTATGTGCTGTTTGAAAACGATGGGAAGTATTGTTATACTGTTTGAACGGGATGTCTGGAGACGCCTGGAGACGGTTACAATGTAGCCCAATAGCCCAGCACCTGTAGGCCTTGGGGTTTCACCAGTTTATTGCTGATGCTACAGTTTGGAGTAATTGTAGAAAGGCCACAGGTGTGCTTACTTCTTGCTGGATACATTCAAGAAAAAAAGCATGTTGAAGGAGCTGCGCTCCAACGCGAGTCGAAAGAATTGACGCGACCAAAGACGGAATTCGTCCGAGTTGCTTTATTGAAACAAAACAGCTCAGGTATTCTGACAAAAGCCCGTTTATCGGGCAGCAATATATATACACATTTATCTCGGGAAGTTTGCCCGGCAAAAGCTATACCGGGCATGCCCGGGTGTCAAGGGCGAGCCTTGGAAAGGCGAGTCTGGACCTGCCCGGGCGTGTTTGGCTGCGGCCTGGCAAGTCGAGGCTGGGCGTGCTCGGGCGCTCTGGACGAGCACTGGAAAGGCGATAGCGGGCATGCCCGGACGCTCTGGGCGAGCCCTGGAAAGGCGATAGCGGGCATGCCCGGACGCTCTGGGCGAGCCCTGAAAAGGCGATAGCGGGCATGCCCGGACGCTCTGGGCGAGCCCTGGAAAGGCGAGAGCGGGCATGCCCGGGAAAGACGAGACCGGGCGTGCCCGGGAACAGTGAGTCCGGGCATGCCCGGGAGAGGCACGTCTGGCCGTGTTCTGGCCGGTGCAAGGCGATTGTGTGCATCCAGCGGTAACCGCTACACACGCCCCTCCAGAATCGACCTGCACCGGCAGGGTCAATTTAAGGGGGGTCCGGATGACCCGGCCGAAGCGACCCCTGGAAGGTCGTGGGGAGGGGTCCGACGTGGTGGTGGGTGGTCGAGCGGGGGGAACTGTGGACGGGGGGCGGCCTCGCCGTGGAGGAAGGGCCAACCGTGGTGGTCGGTCGACGTCCATGTGCGCCGGTTTGAGGCGGTCCACAGAAATCCGGTCCGGCCGGCCGCCGAAGTCGACGATGAAAGACTTGTCGCCCCGTCGCAGGACCCGGAAGGGCCCGTCATACGGCGGCCGGAGTGGCCCCTGGTGCGCGTCATGACGCACAAAGACGTACTCCGCTGTGCGAAGCGCCGGGGGGACGTAGGACTGGGGGCCACCGTGGCGGGACGTCGGCACGGGGGCAAATCGTCGGGCGGCCTCCTGGAGGTCCGAGCGCTGGCGAGCGGCGGACCAGGGACTGGTAGCGTCGGGCACGAATTCGCCCGGGACGCGGAGCGGCTGGCCGTAGACGAGCTCGGCGGCGGACGCCTGGAGGTCTTCCTTGGGGGCCGTGCGAAGGCCCAAAAGGACCCACGGCAGCCGGTCGGCCCAACCGTCGTCCTGAAGGCCGGCCATGAGTGCGGCCTTCATGGAGCGGTGAAACCGCTCGCACAACCCGTTGGCTTGGGGGTGGTAGGCCGTGGTGCGGTGCAGCGTGACCCCCAACGAACGGGCGACCGCGCCCCGAAGCTCAGACGTGAACTGTGGGCCGCGGTCGGACGAGACGTCCGCTGGTGCGCTGAAGCGCGCGACCCAGGTGGCGATGAATGCCTGCGCCACGTCGGCGGTGGTGGTGGAGGTGAGGGGCACGGCCTCCGGCCACCTGGTGGTCCTGTCCACCATGGTGAGCAGGTGCGTGAACCCCCGCGAGGGGGGCAGGGGACCCACCAGGTCCACGTGGACGTGGTCGAAACGCCGTTCAGGCATGGCGAAAGGTGCCAGCGGGGCCTGGGTGTGGCGGTGGACCTTGACCCGCTGGCAGGCCGTGCAGGCGTTGGCCCAGTCGCGGATGTTTCGTCGAAGGCCGTGCCAGACGAAACGCGCCGACACCAGCTTCTGAGAAGCTTTCCGGCCCGGGTGAGAAAGGCCGTGGATGGAGGCGAAGATGCGGCGCTGCCAGGAAACGGGCACGATGGGGCGAGGCTGGCCCTGGGAGACGTCGCAGAGCAGGACGGTGCCCGCGAAGGGAATGTCGGCCAGGCGGAGGCCCGTATCTGCCGCATGGAGTGCCTGCACCGAGGCGTCGGTGGTCTGGTCGGCCGCCATGAGCGCGAAGTCCACGCCGAGGTGGACCGCGTTCGCGCTGGCCCGAGAAAGACAGTCGGCCATGGCGTTGTCTTTGCCGGCAACGTGCCGGATGTCCGTGGTGAACTCCGACACGGCGGAGAGGTGGCGCTGCTGGCGGGCCGACCACGGCTCCGTGACCTTAGCCATTGCATAGACCAACGGCTTGTGGTCGACGAAAGCCGTGAACGGGCGGCCCTCCAGGAGGTGTCGGAAATGGCGAACGGCCAGGAATAGCCCGAGCAGCTCGCGGTCGAACGTGCTGTAGTTTAACTCGTTCGGCCGGAGTTGCCGGCTGTAAAAAGCGAGTGGCTGCCAAACCCCGTCCACCCATTGCTCATGGACGGCGCCCACCGCGTAGTTGGAGGCGTCCGTAGTGAGGGCGATGGGCACGTTGAGCACCGGGTGAGCCAGCAGCGTTGCGTCGGCGAGGGCCCGTTTGGCGCTGGCGAAGGCCGCGTCCATGGCCACGGACCAAACAATGTCATGCCTGGCCGGCTTGCCCCGGAGGGCCTCGTAAAGGGGCCGCATGAGCTGAGCAGCGCGGGGCACGAATCGGTGATAAAAATTCACCATGCCGAGGAACTCTTGGAGGGCCTTGATGGAACGGGGACGCGGGAACGTGGTGATGGCCTCGACCTTGGTCGGCAGCGGCACGGCCCCGGTCTTGGTGATGCGCTGGCCCAAAAAGTCAACGGTCGTCGCGCCGAAGTGGCATTTGACCGGGTTGACAATTAAGCCGCGCTCGCTGAGGCGACCGAACAGTGTTCGGAGGTGGAGGAGGTGCTCGGCGCGGGACGTGCTGGCGACGAGGATATCGTCCAGATAGACGAAAAGAAATGCCATGTCGCGCAGCACGCCGTCCATCAAGCGCTGGAACGCCTGGGCCGCGTTCTTGAGGCCAAACGGCATCCGCAAAAATTCAAACAGGCCGAACGGCGTGATGACGGCCGTCTTCGGGACGTCGGCCGCCCGGACAGGTACCTGGTGGTAGCCCCGTATCAGGTCAATTTTCGAAAAGATGACCCGTCCCGCCAAACGGGCGGAAAAGTCCTGAATATGCGGGATCGGGTACCTGTCGGGGGTGGTATCGTCATTGAGACGGCGGTAGTCGCCACACGGGCGCCATCCACCCCCCAGCTTCGGCACGATGTGCAGTGGCGAGGCCCACGCGCTATCGGAGCGCCGCACGATGCCGAGGTGCTCCAACGCGTCGAACTCGGCCTTCGCCACGGCGAGCTTGGCCGGGTCGAGGCGGCGGGCCCTGGCGTAGACCGGCGGGCCCATAGTGGGTATGTGGTGCTCGATCCCGTGCCGCACCGCGACGGCCGAAAACGTCGGCCGCGTGAGGGCCGGGAATTCCGCGAGCAGGCGAGCGAACTCGTTCGCTGCCGGGAGGGCGCACGCCAGTTCGGTCGGCGCGGAGCTGCTCATCGTGCACGCCAGGGAGCTGAAGGTCTCGGCGTGGACAAGGCGACGTCGTTTGACGTCGACCAGCAGCCCGTGCGCGCAGAGGAAGTCGGCGCCCAGCAAAGCCACGGGGACGCTGGCGGTAACAAAAGTCCATTGAAAACGCTGGCTGCCGAAGCAGAGGGTGACAACGTGTGGGCCGAAAGTGCGTATGGCCGAGCCATTAGCAGCGACCAAAGAGGGGCCGCAAACGGCGTCCCGCCTGTCCTGCTCGGAGGCGGGTATGACGCTCAGTTGGGCGCCGGTGTCACACAGGAAACGCCGCCCAGACGCTTTGTCCCGAATAAACAGCAAGTTGCCCGAGTGGCCGGCGCTCATGGCTGGGAATGAACGCCGGCCCGGCCGTTTCCCGACCTGCCGAAAGTGCACGGGGGCCGGCACGTCCGAGCCTTGTGTCCGAACCTGGCGTGGTAATAACACCACGCCCGTTCAGGTGGAGGCCCCGGCCGTCGTGTCGGAAGCGGGCGGTGCGGCGTGGCGGCCACCAGTTGCACCGGTAGTTCGGCCTCCAACCACGCAGGGCGCTCGGGCGTCGTGGGCGTCGCCTCGGACGGCGGCGGGCTCCAGGTAACCGCGCCGATGTGCTGGCCCGCCGAGGTGATCTTATCGGCTTCCCTGGCGAGGGCGCGGGAATCCGTGATCAACGTGCCAGCCAGGGCGAGGCGTACCGGGTGAGGCAGCTGGCGAAGGAACAGCTCGCGGAACAGAAAATCCGGAGAGTGCTCACCGAGCAACGAGAGCATATAGTCCATGCGCTCGGACGGGCGCGTGTCGCCGAGCTCGGGCAGAGCGAGCAGGCGCCGTGCGCGTGCCGCCGGTGAGAGGGCGAAAGCGTCGAGGAGGAGTGTCTTCAGCGCGTCGTATTTGTCAGCAGCCGGTGGGTGCTCGAGGAGGCTCAAGGCGCGGGCCGCGGTGGCGGAACCGAGCGCTGCCACAACATGGTGGAAGCGGGTGTCGTCCGCGGTGATGCCTCGCAGGGCGAACTGAGAGTCCGCCTGGGCGAACCAAACAGCCGCGTGAGCCTCCCAGAAGGTAGGCAGTTTAAGAGTCACTGCCGTGTCCATGTCGGTAGGTCACCAGTGAAGGAGCTGCGCTCCAACGCGAGTCGAAAGAATTGACGCGACCAAAGACGGAATTCGTCCGAGTTGCTTTATTGAAACAAAACAGCTCAGGTATTCTGACAAAAGCCCGTTTATCGGGCAGCAATATATATACACATTTATCTCGGGAAGTTTGCCCGGCAAAAGCTATACCGGGCATGCCCGGGTGTCAAGGGCGAGCCTTGGAAAGGCGAGTCTGGACCTGCCCGGGCGTGTTTGGCTGCGGCCTGGCAAGTCGAGGCTGGGCGTGCCCGGGCGCTCTGGACGAGCACTGGAAAGGCGATAGCAGGCATGCCCGGACGCTCTGGGCGAGCCCTGGAAAGGCGATAGCGGGCATGCCCGGACGCTCTGGGCGAGCCCTGGAAAGGCGATAGCGGGCATGCCCGGACGCTCTGGGCGAGCCCTGAAAAGGCGATAGCGGGCATGCTCGGACGCTCTGGGCGAGCCCTGGAAAGGCGAGAGCGGGCATGCCCGGGAAAGACGAGACCGGGCGTGCCCGGGAACAGTGAGTCCGGGCATGCCCGGGAGAGGCACGTCTGGCCGTGTTCTGGCCGGTGCAAGGCGATTGTGTGCATCCAGCGGTAACCGCTACAATGTCATTCATTTTCCTTCACATTTTTTGTGTTCCTGCAAATTTAACTTTCTGGTAGAATGTTTTGGCCCTTAGACTGGCGACCATCACATAAAATAGCCACACAAACTAAACAGTTGTGCAGAATTTTAAAAGGTTTGGATAATAAATGAAGAACACATAGCAATGAGAAGTTGGAGGTGGAAGGGAAGTGTTGTATGATAGGAGGTGATGAAAGTTTGGTGAGGTGGGTGATGAGGGGAAATAAACCAAAAATCCCACAAAGACCGTACATCACAGGCTCCTGAGCACAGCATCGGGCCGTCCATTGCAAGTCTCATGGGATATATGAAACTCAAGTTATTGCTCCTTTCACCCACGATGAAGAAGTACGCACGTAAATCCCCGCCATTTGTGCCTTCACACCTTCAAAGATATCCATCCCACCCAACCCAGCTGCCATTTGTGGGAGACTTTTGCATACGAAAGTGATTTTTTCATTTGCATGCGATTGTGGTTGCAATTGGATACCTGAAGGATGCTTGAATCTTTACTCATAATTGTGTTCGTAACATGGGCTTCCATTTTTCTGCTGAGGTGGTTTTGGAGCTTGAGACGGTGAGATGTATTTTGGTGAGACGTATTCTGAAGACCATTGTCCAAAGTAGTGGAGGTTCGAGTACGTGCAGGAAAAGAAGGGTTTTGCTGGATTAGCAAAGATTGATAAAAAGATCACATGTTTTTTCGTTTTTTTGATTCATCAGCTCAATTGGCCTTGCGACAGCCACATAATCCACGTAAAGCCGCTGTCACACCTTGACGTTTTAGCCAGCGTATGCCGACGTATGAAAAATTTGGCTACGTTAAGAGCACGCTGAAGCACGCTGGCATACGTCGTAGTACGCCGAGCTCATCGACAAATTTCGTGCATGCACAAAATTTGTCGACGTATGCCAGCGTATGACTCACACCAGCACTCGATTTTGATACGTCGGCATACGCTGGCTAAATCGTCAAGGTGTGGCAGGGGCTTTAAAGACGATGAGAAATCACCTGGATGCAAAGTCCGTTTCTTGTGACATTGAAATCGGCTCATTTGTTTAAAATATGATCACGTGCCTGAGTTCTTAAGTTATTGTAATCCCTCACCTCATGTCGACCCCTGGTGCACAGAGGCCTTCACTTCATTCTCTCCACCGATTTCCCTGTCAAACAAGACACCTTCCCTACCCCCAACACCCACACCCCAAGTTCTGTTTTATCGATCTTCATTACTGTGACCATTGGGAGAAAGGGAATTTTATACATCTGGTGAAAGGAACCTTTAGGGAATTGACAGTTCAAAGTGACTTTTGCAGCAGTAGTCGTTCTTTATTTCCATCCAAACATGATTATGGCAAACACATGGGTTTTGATCCGATTCGTTGACATCGCTTGGTGCAAATCGCACTAATCGTACGATTGTTGAGGGCTTGTCTTGCTGGGTCGGTTTCTGTTTGACTTGGATTCCTGGAGTTTGAGGAATCGATTCACTAATGATAATCGGTGTTCACGTGATGATGTCACCAATTAGAACACTGGTTTTATCCTATTACTGCCTCGATAGGCCAATTTGCCCCTCAAATTTTGCTGATTGTTGAAATGCTGTTAAAAAGAGAAAATGCAGCTGAGAAAAGTTGAGAAAAGACTATTTTAATAAGGCTTCCTGTACTTTTCATTGGCTTTTCCACTGATTAGCACTTCCTGACCCGTTTCTGATGACCATTGCCCATGGTGTAAACTATACAACATGTAACTGTAGTATACTCTTGTTTATTTCCTTGTGCAATAAAGGGGTGGCATTTCGGTAATATTTGTTGTTCATATCTTTATTCTTTGGTATGGTGTTGGGCTAGCGGCTAGGGTGCCGGCTTAGGATAATTCCAAGGATCCTGGGTTCGAATCCCGGTCGATTGCTGAATTAACACCAGAGGGGTTGACTCAGCCTTTATTCATCCTTCCGAGGTCGGCTAATTGAGCACCAGTTCACTGGTAATTCCCTGTTTGTCGTTAAAAGGCGGCAAAAAGGGTTCGCGTCAGGAAGGGCATCCGGCCGTAAAACATTGCTTCAAAAAGGGAACCAAAAAACAACAACAACCACGGTTCCCGAAAAAGGCCAACCCTCGCTTTGTGGGGAAAAATGGCCTCTAAAGGTGGTTATTTTTTTTTATATATATACCTTTATTCTTTGCTATATGATTTCCAATTATTTAGTTGTATTGTTTTGATAATGAAATCAAAGACCAAATCCAGCATTGGAGTCATCAGGAGGAACGTCGATTCGATTTGGGTTTTCCGCTGCTGTTCCTCTACCCTCAATCCCATCCAAGTGCAGACAAGTGAACCTTACAAAGACAATTTGCAAAAGTTCACCTCTATGTAGACACATGGGAAAAGAAGAAGAAAAAAAGAATGAGAAACCCAATAGGAAAGAAAGAAATTAAGAGTGAAATACCTGGAAACGCGTAAAAAAAAACACACACACAGACCCAAAACCACACACAGGATTATCGTGCAGCTTGTGAGTTACGAAGCCAGTCCAAAGTAAAAGCAGCATAAAGGTTTTATTTTTGTCCCCCGTCGCTCCGCGGAGCGAAAGGGGGACTATGGTTTTCTCCTCCGTCCGTGTGTCCGTCCGTCCGGCCGTGCGTGCGTGCGGGCATGTGTGCATGCGCAAGCGAAGGACTGCATTCGAATTTGGTGTGTGGGTGCAACCCACGTCAAAATCCAAGATGGCCGCCGCCATGTATGTCTGATGCCATGTATGTCTTGAAAAATAAGCGAAGTACCAACTTCTAATCTGGTGTGTGGGTGTATCTAGGCACAAGGAAGAACGCTATTGAAAATTGGGCCGCCACGTCAAAATCCAAGATGGCCGCCGCCATGTATGTCTGAACCTTGTGAGATGAATATCTTGAAAAATAAGCAAAGTACCAACTTCTAGTTTGGTGTGTGCGTGTATCTCGGCATAAGGAAGAAAGCTATTGAAAATTGGGTCGCCACGTCAAAATCCAAGATGGCCGCCACCATATATATGTCTGAACCATGTGAGTGGTATATCTTGAAAAATAAGCGAAGTATCAACTTCTAATCTGGTGTGTGGGTGTATCTAGGCACAAGGAAGAACGCTATTGACAATTGGGTCGCCACGTCAAAATCCAAGATGGCCGCCTTGCGTGTTCCACTTTGTCAACTCGCATCACTTCACCGACGGGGGACCTAGGCGTAACGCTTGTTTTTAATTAAAAAGCACAGGTAAGCTTTGCAATAAGCAACATGTGATCAAACCTTCTTTTTTTGCCTTTGACAAATTATGTGCCTCTTGGTTTGAATCATTGCTGAGACCATGGCTGTGCCCCATTCCCATCCTCCCAACCAGTTATTAGGGCAGGAATTTGTGATTTATTCATGGTCTGATTCATAACCCACGTCTTCTTCACAAAAGACCCCGTGGGATCTTTAACAGCTACCAACGACCAGTGCTGGCAGACGGGTCCTCCAGATTAATGTCCTTCCAATGGACGGCGCATGTGTTAAGGGGAACCGCGCATGTGTTAAGGGGAACCGCGCATGTGTTGAAGCCTCGCCCTGCATGCGAAACACCAGGAAGACAGGTTACAGCTGGGTCGACATTTTAACCCCGGCTTGACAGGTCAAAAGTAAAACGGGACAAGGTGAGTCTACAATCGATGTACATTTTATGTCGCAAGAGATTTCAGAGATTTTTCACATGCATGGACATAATTATCAGGGGAAACTGGTGTAAAGCAAAGAGGTTGTATGAATATTACAAAAAATGTTTCAGTTGACAGTGTGACTAATCTTTATTTTGCAAAGAGCAGACTAACAGGTTCCCCTTAACACACTGCGCAGCATGTTGTCTAGGTGTACTCTTACCTGTGCTTGTCTTACAAGTCATAACAACACGTAATAAACCAACTGTTTCTGCTCTAATATCGTGTGGGAATATATAGTAATTGAATACGAACAAATTTCGAGGCTATCTTTCTTCGACCTTCGATCTGGAAGCTGGTTTTTCACAATGAAGTTTCTTTTCTCACCCACACAAAATCTTCCATTCAACTTTATTGACAATATAACGGCAATTTGCAGTTCTCCTCTATGAGGCAAATCCCTGTGCTCTCAACTGGAGAAATCAAATGGTTTAAATCTTTGGGAATGTGAAGTTTATTCCAGTTAATAATGAAGAAGTTAGTCTTTCTGGTGAAAACGTGTGTCTGGTTCTGTTTGACTCCGACAATGGGTTATCGCCAGAAAAGTCATCTTCTTGCTTCCCATGGCAGTTGGAATACACCAATAAATGTTTTGTTGATTTCATTTATTATTCCAGCTTGATTGAATGACCTCACCTTATTACTTTTTAGCATACGCATCCACATCCTTGAGAAATTTTCTGCAATGTCACAGAAGTTATTTGGGTGCAGTTTCTGAAACTTGATGGGAATGCATAATATTTATTCATGGGAAAAATTACATTTCCAAATCGATCTCCAAATTCAGATATTATTTGGATGCGTGTTAGGCCTACAGCAAAATCATGTGCGAATAGTTTGCTGTAGAGTCCCTGTATAAAGAGAGTTGCGCCATGCGCTGACCCGAGATTTCTGGTCACGTGATTTCGTGGCGCCATTTTGTGTCTAACTTCACCGTGCGTGAACGTCAGCTTGGTACGGGAATGTTTTTTTATTGCCAAACAAAATGACTGGTTGTTCTGCTTTTGGTTGTTCAAACCAATCTGGGAAATATAAGATGTATAGATTTCCAAGTGATAAAGTCAGAAGACAAATTTGGGAAGCGAAAGTCAGACGAAAGAGCTGGAAAGCGATCGACTCCTCGAGACTCTGCCAGGTAGGCCCACGCCGCTTGATGATCGATGTTCAAAAGCAATTCTATCTGCTCGGTTTTTTTTTGGTTGTCTGTCCGTTGAAAACCCTTTTAAAGGGGAGTGATTTGTGTTTGTTTATAATCTTCAAGGAGCTGACCAAAAATGCATTTCCGTGGGAAGAACCCTGCTCAATTTTTTTCGGGTAGTCCTAGCGGACCGCATATTGTCATTGATTGATGAAATGTCCCGGTACAGTGACATTGCCTGGTCTGCGGTTGGGTAGTCTGCGGGCAATGTCACTGTACTTTTTCAGAGGGAATTAATTTTGATTTTATAGGGGTGGGAAACCCATGGTCCGTTTTGTTTTCAGTTGTCTGTCCGTCCATTCAAAACTTATTCCGAGGCAAGTTATTTTTTTGGTTTAAAATCTTTAGCCTAATCGGCAATCATAAAAGCAATTTTAGGGGGGGACCTGCTCAATTTTTTGTGCAGCCATCCATACGTCCAAAATTTGACGAGTTATTGTTTGCTTTGTACAGTGCTCATGCGTCTTGTGGCATATTTGCTCAAATATTTCCCACCCCGGGAAAAAATATTGGATATGCCCACACTCCTTTCTAAAAGTTATTAAAATTCAGAGAACGACAGCATTGGTTTGTCTTACTTATAATGTTAGCTCTTATATGCAGTGTTGGCTTGTAATATGCATTGCCATACCACTTTTAATATCACCACACAGCTCTTTTTCACGGCAATAGCTGAGTTTTTGACAAAACAAATATCACCTGTATGTAATAATAAGACTAAATATGTGTAGTAATTTTTTTTTTAGCAGGTTTAGAATATATCACCCCATATCGCGAATGTACATGTATATCTAATCCGACACACTTAGACACAAAATGGCGTCCAAATTTGAGTTGACACAACTCTCTATATACAGGGACTCTAGTTTGCTGCATACAATGTTTTGTGACTGTAATACCAATGTGTGAGCCTCTCTACTATAGGCTCGGGTTCATGTAATTGTCTCTTTTATGCAGTAGAAGAGAAGACCTTTTATTACCTCCACCACCTAAGGTGGACGGAGTTTATGTTTTGCCCCTGTCTGCGTTTGTTTGATTGTTTGTCTGTGTTTGAACAAGATCTCTCAAAAGCTTGTGGAAGGATTGGGATGAAATTTGGTGGTGAGGTTGGGTATTTAACATGGACAAAATGATTCGATTTTGGTGAAGATCCGGATCTGGATCTGGATATGAGAAATGCTCAAGTGATTCTTCACCATTGCGAGATAGGGCAAAAACGATACATAGCACGATATCTCAAAAAGTTGTGGACGGATTCGGACAAAACTTGGTGGACAGGTTGTGTGTGTATGAGAGACAGAGAGAGAGAGAGAGAGAGCGAGAGAGAGAGAGAGAGAGAGAGAGAGAGAGAGAGAGAGAGAGAGAGAGAGAGAGACAGAGAGACAGACAGAGACAGAGACGAGACAGAGACAGACAAGGATGTATCAATTTTATTGGTAAAGATCGGAATCCGGATGAGATAATTTTTTATTTTCAAGTGATTCTTCACCATTGAGATGTAAGGCCAAAAACGATATATAGCATATTTGAAAACGTTGTGGACGACTTATGACAAAACTTGGTGGATCCGTTGCAAGAACAAGTCAATTAGATTTTGGTTCAGGTCTGGATCCAGATCCGGCCTATCAGTGGATACAAAACGTAAACTGTTCAGCCTGGTGGAGGTGTGTGCTCTATCAAGTGCTGTTCTAATTTTACTAGTGCTTTTCATGGGATGACCAAGAGGCAATCTTTGTTGCTCTCTAACTATAGAAGGTTTGTAATCTTTCATTTATTATCCAGCTTTAATCTGATCTTGTACCATCTCTTCCTTATTTTATGCACCCGACTTACAATACTCCATAGGGTTTTTTGTATACAAGGTGAAGGCTCATGGAAGAGCTAGACCATGTAATGAATCAGGACATGACAGAACGAAAGCAAATAGAGGGTGTGTGTGTGTGTGTGTGTGTGTGTGTGTGTGTGTGTGTGTGTGTGTGTGTGTGTGTGCGTGTGTGTGTGTGTGAGTGAAAGAGAGAGAGAGACAGACAGACAGACAGACAGACAAAAAGAAAGAGAGACAGACGCACCGCAGGGTTGAAGGACAATATTGAGGGAGACGGGTAAATGAGGGGTAGAGTAGGGTGCAAGGGTGGACAAGATGGATACAGAAGCAAACTCTTAGAAGGGAAAAATTAAGGGAATTTGGAAAGAGGTGGGTCTGGAACGGTGGGGGATGGGAGTGTGGTGGGTTAACGTGCTGTCCTAGCATAAAATATCATGGTTCTGGATGGGCAATGATCTAAGATGGTGGTGAACGGCTGTCATGAGGACCTTTAAGGCTTTGATTTTTATGTCATCAAGCTGAACAAGTTGTGAGGCACCAGCCCGGGGGCAGAGCCATACTCCTTCAAGCTGTGAATGAAGGCCTTGTATGTGGACAGAAGTTAAGGTGTGCCAAGAAAGGAGTTTGTACAATGGAGGATACCCAGGCAGGAGCTGGCTTTGGAGGCCAACTTATAAATATGGTTTGCCCATGAAAAATCATGGTTGATAGTAAGACCCAGGAGTTTGAGTGGCTGAACTTCTTCAAGAGATTGTTATGAAAATAAATGGGACAGTTTGCCATATGGTCCTTTCACAGAGAGGGGGGAGAAAGAAAGAGAGAGAGGGAGATAGAGAGGTAGATAGAGATATAGAGATGGTGATACAAAGAGATACAGTGATACAGAGAGATACAGATATACAGAGAGATACAGAGAAATGCATACATTATATCAAACGATCTTCTCAACTGGCATTCCTAATCAACTCTTTCTGTATATTTTCACCCTATTCCATCTTATTGGAGCCCCCTCCTTCTTCATTTTGATCACCCATGCTCTTCAATTAAGGGTGCCCCAAAGGCAACATCTATTGCCATCTTGCATTCAATTGTCGGATCCGAGGAACACTTTGTTTGTATGGAACATCATGTACAGTGCCTTCAGAAAGTATTCACACCCCTTGACAATTTCCACATTTTGTTGTGTTACAGCCTGAATTTAAAATGGATTTAATTGAGATTTTTTTTGTCACTGATCTACACATACAGACATACTTCATAATGTGAAAGTATAATTTTTTATCGATTTAATTTACGAAATAATCAAAAATGAAAAGCTGAAATGCCTTGAGTCAATAAGTATTCAACCCCTTTGCTATGACACTCGAAATTGAGCTCAGGTGCATTCAATTTCCTTTGATCATCCTTAAGATGTTTCTACAACCCTGAGAATTGTGAGGAGGCATCGATCTGGCGAAGGGTCTAAAACAATTTCTAGAGTGTTTAAAGTTCCCAAGAGCCCAGTGAGTACCATAATTAGGAAATGAAAAGGATATGGATCTACCCAGAGCTGGTCGTCTGACCAAACTGAGCAACCGGGCAAGAAGGACCTTGATCAGGGAGGTGATTACGAACCCAATGACCACTCTGAAAGAACTACAGAGTTCCTTGGCTGAGATGGGAGAACCAACCAGAAGGACAAGTCTCTGCAGCACTTCAAAAGTCTCGGCTTTAAAAATCAAGGCTAGACATAAGCCACTCCTTTGAAAAAGGCACATAACAGGACACCTACAGTTTGCAAAAAGGCACTTGAAAGACTCTGATAGCACAAGGCAAAAGTTTCGATGGTCTGATGAGACGAAAATTGATCTCTTTGGCTTGAATGCAAAGTGCTATATCTGGTGGAAACCGAGCACAGCTCATCATCCATCTAAAACAATCCCTACCATGAAGCATGGTGGTGGAAGCATCATGCTGTGGGGATGCTTTTCAGCAGCAGGGACTGGGAGACTTGCTTGTAAAGATAGAGAGAGCAATGAAAGGAGCGGATACAGGCAAATCCTTGAGGAGAACATGCTTCAGAGTGTGAAAGACATCAGACTGTCGTAAAGATTTATGTTCCAACAGGACAATGACCCCAATCATACAGCCAAAGCAACACTGGAATGGCTTCAGAACAAGAGCCTAAAAGTCCTTGAGTGGTCCAGGCAAAGCTCAGACTTGTATCCCATTGAGAATCTGTGGAAAGACTGAAGATTGCTGTTCACCAAAGCTCTTTATCCAACTTGACAGAGCTTGAGCAAATCTACAAGGAAGAATGGGTGAAACTCCCCAAATCCAGATGTGCAAAGCTGTTACAGACATACCCAAGAAGACGCAAAGCTGTAATTGCTGTCAAAGGCGCTTCTACGAAGTATTGACTTAGGCGCGTTGAATACTTATGTAAGTTAGAAATTTCTGTATTTCATTTTTAAATATCTTGAAGAATTTGTTTTTTAATTCAAATTTGACATTATGGGTTATTATGTGTAGATCACTGATAAAAAAAAAGAAATTTAATCCATTTTAAATTCAGGCTGTAATACGACAGCACGTGAAAAAGTCAAGGGGTATGAATACTTTCTGAAGGCACTATACAGCTCACTACAAATTATTATCTCGGAATGGAAATTATTGTATTTCAGGATCAAACAGTGGTGACGCTTCTTGTGGCATGCACAGATGGGTTTGCAGATCGAGCCACACAGTCAGACCGGCACTAGCAAAGATCGGTGGTCGGGCCCACAACAGAATAACTGGTAGGATGTTAGGCAGTAACACTCGCAGGCTGATCACAGCATTGCTCATCAGGCCCAAGGAGCAACAGGCAGGATTGGCTGGCAGTAAGTCAGCAGGCCGATCGTAGTATCATTTATCAGGCTCACAGCAAAGCAGTCAGCCAGGAACAACACTCGGCAGGACATTAGTGGAATCCTGATTGGGCCAAAGACTGAGCCATTGGCTGGTCCGCCTGAAACAGCCTCAGCTTGCAATATTGTTGATTAACCTCTGCCAAATAAACTTGTTTCTCCCCCCCAAAACCTTCTGTCCTTGTGCTCTCCCTCCTCACTTTTGGGAACTGTTTTGTTTTTCGCTCAGTATAAGTTTTGAGACTAATTGCCCTTAAACAATATAACTGTATTTCAAAGTTAAATGCAGTATGATGTTTGGACCTTTAATGAGATACCATTGAGGTTCTGTGTTTGACATCTGCAGTCAGAGGGTAGTCCAACAGGTGAGGTGAAAGGACAGCGTTGTCCCACACTTTATAGAGACCCATGATCGTTTTATATGTCATGTGGAAACAGTACGGCAAAACCGAGGGAAGATATGAAGTAGATATGTGGGGCAGAAGCTTTCGACATACATTTGTCATCATCATCCTGGATGTCCATATCTGCCCTTTTTGTTTGACGATTAGTGCTGTTTCCTACCTGTTGGAAAACCCCCACGAGTGAAGGAAAAAGTCTTTAGAAATAGCTGGCAGATTTTATAGGAAAAAAAAAGTTTCTCTATTG
The DNA here is from genome assembly GCF_964187855.1 of Myxine glutinosa. NCBI lineage: Eukaryota > Metazoa > Chordata > Myxini > Myxiniformes > Myxinidae > Myxine > Myxine glutinosa. Next base: position 116,215,677 of record NC_136268.1, on the reverse strand, counting down.
CACTTTAATTTTTTTAATTTCTTCAGCACTCAATACCGATTTGAGCATTACAGCAATCATGTCTCCAAAATTTATGACACGCCATTTTGGTATTTGCTAATTCAAAGCTACTTCTCGGGTAATACATCAGTTTTATAGCAGCCTTCCCCCAAAATTGAGTTTTTATGATGACAAATTAAAATATATGACTTATTAGGGTAGTCGCTCTTATAACCCTGCGTCTGCTATGAAAACTCAAGATTGAAAGTCAAAAATATTTTATTTGCAACTTAAGTCAGGCCGAGTTCAAGAGTGATGCAATTAGAGTCCGACAGGTGGGGCCGGGGTAGCACACTCGCCTTCAGCTGTCCACTCTGGGTTCGATTTCAAACCCTACTATAAACTGTTGGATTGGTGCTTCACAGGCCGGTTGTTGCAATCCAAAGTGCCGTACCTCCGACGACCGTCGAGTCACGTGACTCGTTTGCTCACAAAAGTTGGTGGGCATTAAGAGATCCCATGGTGCCTTTCGACAATATTAGGTGGGTTTTCAACACGCTAAACCAACCCTAAATTTCTTCCACCTTCAGTTGAATATCAGGCCTCGCCATCTGGTTCGTGAAAGATGAGGGGGAAAAACTTCCCTTGGTTTACCCCACAAGAAGATGGGAATAATTAGACTCCTTGTACTAGTAGTAGTAGTAGTAGTAGTAGTAGATGATGGTTATATTTAGTGTATTTATTGATATTTGAGAAGTGAAAAGGTTATACAAATGAGATACGATTCCAAGACAGAAACACAAAAAGTGTATATTGAAGCGCGGTGCTACGCGCGCGACTTGCTACCAAGGAGGAAGCGGACAACGCGGTTAAAACAAAAGTATCTTTATTGACAAGAGGTCACTGTAGCACTGGAGCGTTCCGGGCTGCGCGCCCGGTGTATATCCCGCGGCCACGCCTACCCCTCGGGCGTGGCCGCCGCCCACTTGGTGCGTGGAATGATGCCCTCGCGCCAGTGAGCTTTCGTGTCAGCCACGCGCCCCCCCAGAATTCCCGCGCACCTGGAGGGCCAGTTTGCGGGGCAAACGGATGACCCGGCCGAAGCGCCCTCTGGCGACTGGCGGCGTCCGTGGTGCAGGGATGCCAGCTGGGATGCCTCCGGCTGCACCCGGGATGGGTGCAGGCTCGGGGGGCGGCGTGCTGGCGGGGCCGGCCGGTGCTGGGGGTCCGCCCGCCAGGGAGCGGCCCCGACGTGGGGGCCGAGCCACCGGCGGTGGGTGGTCCACGTCGAGGTGGGCCGGCTTGAGGCGGTCTATGGAGACCCGGTCAGGAGTGCCGCCGATGTCCAAGGTGAAATGTTTCACCCCGGTCTCCAGCACGTGGAAAGGCCCGTCGTACGGGGGCCGCAGTGGTGTCCGGTGGGCGTCGTGCCGGACGAAGACGAACTCCGCGGTGCGAAGCTCCGGGGCAACGTGCGTAGGTGGGTGCCCGTGGTGCGCCGTGGGCACCGGGTCGAACCTCTGGGCGGTCTCCTGCAGCGCGGAGCGCTCCTGCGCCGCAGACCATGGTGCCGTGGAGTCGGGGAGGAACTCACCTGGCACCCGCAGCGGTTGCCCGAAGACCAACTCCGCCGCGGATGCGCGCAGGTCGTCCTTGGGCGCCGTCCGGAGGCCCAGCAGCACCCAGGGGAGCCTGTCGACCCAGCCGCCATCACGGAGGGTCGCCCGGGGCACGGCCTTCAACGAGCGGTGGAACCGCTCGCACAGGCCGTTAGCCTGGGGGTGGTAGGCCGTGGTGCAGTGCAGCTGGACCCCGAGCCCCCGCGCAACCGCCCCCCAGAGCTCCGAGGTGAACTGGGGGCCGCGGTCAGACGAGATGTCAGAGGGGGCGCCGAACTGGGCGACCCAGGTGGCGATGAATGCCTGCGCGACGTCCGCCACCGTCGTTGACGCCAAAGGCACGGCCTCCGGCCACCGGGTGGTGCGGTCCATCATGGTCAGGACGTGGATGAAACCCCGCGAGGGGGGCAGAGGTCCCACCAGGTCCACGTGAACGTGGTCAAACCGACGTTCCATCACCGCAAACGGGGCCAATGGGGCCTGGGTGTGTCGGTGCACCTTCGCGCGCTGGCACGCGAGGCGCGTCCTGGCCCAGCCGCGGACGGCCTTCCGGAGGCCATGCCAGACAAACTTGTCGGCGATCAACCTCTGGGAGGCCCTCGTGCCCGGGTGGGACAGGCCGTGGATGGAGTCGAAAATCCGGCGCTGCCAGCCCGCGGGCATGATGGGGCGAGGCCGCCCGAGGGAGACGTCGCACCAGAGGGCCATGCCCGTGCCGTTGAACGGCACCTCGGTGACGCGGAGGCCCGTAATGGCGGTCCGCAAGGCCTGGACGTCGGGGTCGGCGGCCTGGTCCGCCGCCATCCGGGCATAGTCGATGCCGAGGTGGACCGCATGGGCAACGGATCGGGAAAGGCAATCCGCCACCGGGTTGTCCTTCCCCGCGACGTGCCGGATGCCCGTCGTGTATTCGGACACGGCCGAGAGGTGACGCTGCTGCCGGGCCGACCACGGCTCGGCGACCTTGCCCATCGCGAACACCAGTGGCTTGTGGTCGACGAAGGCCGTGAACGCACGGCCCTCGAGCAGATGGCGGAAGTGCCTGACCGCCAGGTGGAGCCCGAGCAACTCGCGGTCGAAGGTACTGTACCGGCGTTCGAGTGGGCGAAGCTGCCGGCTGAAGAACGCCAGCGGTTGCCAAGCTCCACGCACCCATTGCTCGTGCACCGCGCCCACTGCGTAGTCCGAGGCGTCGGTGGTGAGGGCGATCGGTGCATCGGGCGCCGGGTGCGCGAGCATGGTGGCGTTAGCCAAGGCGAGCTTCGCGCCCACGAACACCGCGTCCACCTGCTCGGTCCAGGTAACGTCACCTTTGCCCGGCTTCCCTCGGAGGGCCTCGTTCAAGGGGCGCAGGAGCTGGGCGATGCGGGGCAGGAAATGGTGGTAAACGTTTACCATGCCCAGGAACTCCTGGAGCCCCCTGATCATGCGGGGGCGCGGAAACCCCTTCACCGCCTCCACCTTGGCCGGTAGGGGGACAGCCCCATGCCTGGTGACGCGGTGCCCCAAAAAGTCGATTTCGGCGACACCGAACCGGCACTTGGCGGGGTTCACGATCAGGCCGTGCTGGCCCAGACGTTCGAAGAGCGTGCGGAGATGGTGTAGGTGCTCTTCGCGGGACGCACTTGCGACGAGGATGTCATCCAGATAGACCTAGACGAAATCCAAGTCGCGCAAGATGCTGTCCATGAGGCGCTGGAACGCCTGAGCTGCATTCTTCAAACCGAAGGGCATCCGAAGAAATTCTAAAAGACCGAACGGCGTGATGACAGCCGTCTTCGGGATGTTCTCCGGCCTAACGGGGACCTGGTGGTAACCACGTATGAGGTCCACCTTCGAGAAGAAGGACATATTCGCCAAGCGGGCGGAAAAGTCCTGAATATGGGGGACGGGGTAGCGGTCGGGGGTGGTGGCGTCGTTGAGTCGGCGGTAGTCCCCGCACAGTCGCCATCCCCCGCTGGGCTTGGCCACGATGTGGAGCGGCGACGCCCAAGCGCTCTCGGAGCGCCGCACGATGCCGAGCCGCTCCAGCGTAGCAAACTCCGCTTTAGCTACCGCGAGCTTCGTCGGCTCGAGGCGGCGTGCCCGGGCATAGACCGGTGGCCCGGCGGTGGGGATGTGATGTTCCACCCCGTGTTTGACGGTCCCCGCCGAGAAGGTGGGCCTCGTGAGGGCCGGGAAACGGGCGAGGAGGCGGGTGAATTCGTCCGCTGCCGGAAGCGTGCAGATGAACCTGGCCGGAACCTAACCGCTCATCAAGCCGCTCAGCGAGCCGCTCGATGAGCCACTCCGTGAGCTGCTCAACGAGGCGGGCAGCGCGCAAGCGAGCGAGCTGAACGTCTCAGCCTGGACAAGCCTTCTGTGCTTGACGTCGACCAACAGGCCATTGGCACAGAGGAAGTCCGCGCCGAGCAATGCCATAGGCACGTCGGCAGTGACGAACGACCATCGGAAAACCTGCCCTCCGAACCGCGGAGAAAGGCAGCGTTTTCCGTACGTGCGAATGGGCATACCGTTGGCGGCAAGCAGCGCGGGGCCCCGGCCCACGGACTGCTCGTCGGACGTACCTGTGTCGCACAGGTAACGGCACCCGGATAAGGTATCCGTTATGTACAGGAGGCTGTTTAATCGGCCGGCGCTCAGTGCCACTACCGAGGGCCGGACCGGGCATTTCCCGACCTGCCGAATGAGCACGGCGGGCGACATTGCTGGGCCTCGTGGCCGAACCTAGCGTGGAAATGGCACCAGGTTTGCGGCGAAGCCGGAGGCCGCGGTTTCCGTGGTGGTGGGCGGGGCGTGGTGGCCGCCACGAGGCGCCCCTCGGAGCAGGGGTGGGCACCCGCAGGAGGTTCAGCGGCTACGCGGTGCGTCGCTTAGTAGGGGTGGGCACCCGCAGCAGTTTCGGGCTCGGGAGCCGCTACGGCCGCACCAAAACTCGCCTGCGTGTCCAAAGCCGCGTAGAACTTGTCGGCCTTGGCCGCGAGCGCGCGGGGTTCCGTTGTCGCGGAACTGGCCAACGCGAGGCGTACTCGTGCCGGCAGCTGGCATCGAAACAACGCCCGGAATAGAGCGTTTGGGGTTTCGTCGCCCATGAGCGACAGCATATGGTCCATTCGGACCGACGGTCGCGTGTCACCGAGCTCGGGGAGGTCCAAGAGGCGATCGGCCCGTGCGTCCACCGTGAGGCCGAACGTGGCGAGGAGGAGACGCTTGATTGCCTCGTACCTGTCGTCGGCTGGTGGGTTCCTCAGGACTGACACGACGCGGGCGGCCGCGCCGGCCCCAAGGGAGGCGACCACGTGGCAGTAGCGTGTCTCGTCCGCCGTGATGCATCGAAGCCTGAACTGGGCTTCGGCCTGCAGGAACCAGATCTCCGCCTGAGCTTCCCAGAACTCGGGGAGCTTTATCGCTACCTCGTTGGTTGCCATGGCTGTGGTGGGTTCGGGTGGTCAGTGACAGCTGACCAGAACGTCGGAGGTCACCAATGAAGCGCGATGCTACGCGCGTGACTTGCTACCAAGGAGGAAGCGGACAACGCGGTTAAAACAAAAGTGTCTTTATTGACAAGAGGTCACTGTAGCACTGGAGCGTTCCGGGCTGCGCGCCCGGTGTATATCCCGCGGCCACGCCTACCCCTCGGGCGTGGCCGCCGCCCACTTGGTGCGTGGAATGATGCCCTCGCGCCAGTGAGCTTTCGTGTCCGCCACAATATATATATATTGTCTGGGGGGTAACATAGCTATATATTTTCCTCCTTCCCTTCCCCCCCCCCACCCCCAAAATGGAGGGGTCTGTCAATCAAATCCACCCCCCGCCCCCCCCCCCGAAGGATGTATATGCAGTATATCTTTCCCCTCCCTCTCCCCTCACCTCCCCCTCCCCTCCCCCTTCCACTGCCCCCACTTCCTTCTTCACCCCTCCCTCTCCTGCTCCCCCCCCCCCCCCCTGTACTCCTACTAGTGTGTCCATTATATAAGCAAAATGCTTGTGAACCAACTCCTCTGATCTTCCAGGTTTAATCGGCACAAAACTTTATAGGAAAACATATTTTACCACCATGCACCTAAATAGGGGTTTTGTAACAGTTATTTTCTCATAATTCATAATTTATGAACACCTGAGTCGCCAATTGTCGCCATGATCTCCGAGGGTCGATCCACATATACAAAGCTTCAAGAAAGACTAATTTCTTTCGGATTTCAACACGGATATCGATATAATTAGTTTGATGGTGAGTTCCGATCATCAAATATGGTAATAGATGTGAAAAACAACTCTTAATTAAGACGTTGCCATGATCGGTAATTTCGGGAAAGAAGGAGTCACGTGACCTCTAAAATGCACTAATTATTCAAAAACCGAAAATGGTACAAAGACAACCGATACATAGATTTAAAGGTAATTTTACTGCTCATCTAAACACATCACTCTCAAGGGTGAAAAAATAGTTTGTAGAAAAAAGGACCCACATGACGCCATCTCCAAGCCACCACATGCCAACTGGTGAACTTCCAACGATTACCTCATCCTCACAACAAGGTAATTTGTTTTGCTGTTTGTTTGTGACCTTACTGCTTTTAGCCCCCAAGGTTAATCACAATGAAGCTTTCTACGATCAGGTTTTTAACCAGGATGCACCTGAATAGGGGTTTTATGCCGTGATGAGAAGGTCATTTGGCCCATTATTGCCGTGTTGCACTCCCGATGTAACCTCTTTACTACGCAGCTTCACTCCTTTACACCCCTTAGACACCTTTCAACCCTTTACACCCCTTAGACCCTTTTAGACCCTTTACACCTGTAAGGTATCTCGACAGACTACGATCGATTGTAGCACACGTTTATTGACTCTCCCGATACAGGCCCGATTCACCGCAGCGCCATCCGAGCTGGGCCGTAACTTCCGGAAAAACCGAAATAAACCCGCGGTCCCAGTGTAGGGATACAACGGTGAATATTTGCAGCTTCATACATGACATCCTCCCCTTTAAGTCCAAAATTACCAAGAGCAATACATGCTAGACTTCCAAAATTGACATTTCAAAAGGAACATTTCCAAAACATGTGAAAATATGTGTGCAAACGATTATGAGAATAATGAAAATACGTGAAAATAGAACATGTGTCACCGTAAAAATAGAACATGTGTCATCGTGAAAATAGAACATGTGTCAACGTGAAAATAGAACATGTGTCAACGTGAAAATTGAACATGTTCAAAGATTCAAACGGTCGGGTGCTTTTCTCTCACGCATTGAGCGTCGCGGTGGACCAGTGGATACAGAGCCCGAGTTGATTCCTTTGGTCTCCATGAAGGGTGTACCGTTCGCAGAGGTTTTCGGGGCATCCGAGCCGGAAGTTACCGGAAGTTCCAGAAGTTACAGCCCAGCTCGGATGGCACTGCGGTGAATCGGGCCTGTATCGGGAGAGTCAATAAACGTGTGCTACAATCGACCGTAGTCTGTCGAGATACGTTACATGGCGACGAGGATAGGATCTCGTCGAGTATAAGTGCGGATCTGGCCAGAATCGACAACACAATCGTCCAGATGATCCACAGTGCGATAATGGATCCTGGTGTCGGCGAATCATCAACGGATTCTGGAAGGGGTAACCAACTCATGGCATCTGCATTTGTGATAGACGAACCGGCTTATAACATATGGTGTACTGGTGTAGTCATAAGCAGCGAGAAACAGGGACCAGCGGATGATCCTGGGTTGTAGTGTGTCAGATGTCGCCTTAGTTGGACCAAACAGACTGATCAGCGGCTTGTGATCAGTGCGAATTGTGAAATGATGTCCAAGAAGGTACTGGCGAAATTTGCTGATGCCGAAAACGATTCCCAATCCTTCCTTGTCAAGTTGGGAATAGTTCTTCTCTGCCGGGGACAACATTCTGGATGCAAATGCAACAGGTCTTTCCATACCATCAGGCATCACATGTGACAATACACTCCCCACTCCATACCGACAGGCATCGCATGTCAGCACAAGATCCTTCTCTGGATCAAAATGAACGAGAACATTGGACGATTTGAGCAGATCCTTGGAGGTCTGGAATGCTGATTGTTCAGTGTACCCCCAGCTCCAGGAGACTCCTTTCCTCAAAAGACGATAAAGCGGGCCCAAAACGTCGGTCACATTCGGGATGTAACGACCATAGAACTGAAGCAAACCGAGGAATGACTTCAATTCAGTTACGTCTCGTGGAGCAGGAGCATCCTTGATAGCTCGGACTTTCTCATCTGTCGGGTGTAGACCCTCGGCATCAATCGTATGACCCAGGTACGTGACTGATGGCACCATAAACTTGCACTTGTCTCGACGCAAACGTAGGCCGGAGTCCTAAATCTTCTTCAGAACTCTATCCAGGTTTTGTAGATGTTCTGCATCCGTATGACCAGTAACCAGAATATCATCCTGGTAACAAACGACGTTGTGTTCGGCGACAAACAAACTGTCCATGACATGCTGATAAATTCCAGGTGCAGATTTCACTCCAAAACTGAGTCGGTGGTACCTGTACAACCCACGATGTGTGTTGATGGTAAGATACTGTTTCGAATTCTCGTCCAAGCGGAGCTGAAGATAGGCGGATTTGAGATCGAGTTTCGTAAAAGTCGTGCCTCCCGTGAGATGAGCATAGAGGTCTTCGATCCTCGGGATTGGATATTTATCCAATAAAGAACACTTGTTCACGGTCATTTTATAATCTCCACATATGCGGGTGGACTGGTCCGATTTTATGACCGGAACGATGGGCGCCGCCCATTCGGCATACTGGATTTGCTCGATGATGCCCAGATTTTCAAGATGATCCAGTTCCTTGTCAATCCGGTCCCGCAGGGCGAAAGGGACTGGGTGAGCTCTGCAAAATATAGGATTGGCATCCCGGTCAACACTGAGTTTAGCCGTATGTCCTTTCAAGGTTCCAAGATCATCCTTGAAGACATCCGGGTACGTATCCAGCACATTTTTGAGTGTGTATGCTGCGGTAGGAGAAACGTTGGCTGCCCGGAGTTGATGAATGCTTTTCCACTTCAGTTGAATTATGCTCAACTAGTTCCTGCCGAGTAAGGAAGGGCCCTTTCCAGGAATGACGATCAGGGGTAGGTGAAACTCACGGTTATCGTAGCCCACCGTGACATCACATGTACCAGGGAACAATCTTCTCACCTGTATAGGTGGAGAGTCCAAAGGTAGTAGGTTTCAGATGGGGTCGGTCAGCATCACTCCACAGGTTTGTGAAAACAGCATGGCTGATGAGCGAGACGGCCGCACCAGTGTCGACCTCCATTTGCAATGGTCGATTGTTGATGACAACAGTGGCAAGAAGAGGGTCCCGCTTATGGTGAGAATCAATATGAAATAGGTCACACGATTCTGAGTTGTCGGAAACAGAACTCACCTGGTCAAGCTCAGGTTCCTCCGAACCGATAAACTGATGAATCTTCTTGTCAGCAGCTTTCTCTTTTCCCGATTTACGAGTGATGCAAGCTGGAGCAATATGGCCAGTTTTCGAACAGAAATGGTAGGTTGCATCTCTGAACCGGCATGTCTCCAGAGGGTGCTTTCCGTTACACCGAAAACATTTGTTGTGGGTTTGAGACTGCACTGGCTTCTGACGAGGAGCCTTGTTCCCACGTTTTGGCTGATCATGATCCAACCGATTCACAGCAGGGCTGGTACCAGATGAGCGAGTGGCATCGATGTTTGTAGCATTGCGTTCAGCACTTTCCATGGAAATGATGGTGTCTCTGGCATTTTGGAACGTCAGTCTTCTCTCAGCAAGCAGGCGTCTACGAGTGTGGTCATCGGACATGCCAACCACCAGCAAATAATGGAGCATGTCATCAATCGTGTCCCCAAACTCACACAGATGTGACATTTTTTTGAGGTGTGCAATGAAGTCTGCGATTGACTGACCTTGATGCTGTCTGCACATGTAAAAATTAAACCGACACAGGATGACTGAAGGGGATGGATTAAAATGTTCCTTCAAAGCGGCCTTGAGCTCTGCATACGTGAGCTCCTGGATTGTCCGAGGCCGAATCAGGTTTTTAACGAGTGTGAACGTCTCACCCCCGCAAACGGACAGGAAGCCGGCCTTCATCAGGGCTTCGGTCGCGATACCGTTCTCCTCGAAGTAGAAAGACAACCGCTCAGAATTCGTGTCAAAATCTCCCTCATGAGGGTCGAATTCATCGATATGGCCGAAAGAAGTCATGGTCTAGATGTTTATCCTCATCGCCATGTAAGGTATCTCAACAGACTACGATCTATTGCAGCGCACGTTTATTGATTCTCCCGATACAGGCCCGATTCACCGCAGCGCCATCCGAGCTGGGCCGTAACTTCCGGAAAAATGGAAATAAACCCGCGGTCACGGTGTAGGGATACACTCTGAATATTTCCAGCTTCATACATGACAACACCCTTTCATAACCATTTTGACCCTTTTGAGACATATACATCTTCTTCGACACTTTTCAGACCTATATACAGACATACCTTTGTGGGACCAGACATACCTACAGTCACTTGAAAAAGGAAGTACACCCCATGTAAAGTTTTGACTTTTTCAACATATTTCAACATACAGCTATTTGATCTTCATTTCAACAATATTGATAGATAAAGGTGATATAATATAACAAATATCATGAAACATTTACATTTTGTAGTCCATTGTATCTATCTATAATTCCAGTAATCTCTGTGTGTGTGTGTGTGTGTGTGTGTGTGTGTGTGTGTGTGTGTGTGTGTGTGTATGTCTGTGTGTTTGTCTGTGACCGCTGTTTCTCGACAACCACGGGTCCGATATACTTTAAACTTGCCAGGTATATTGCTGGGGACCCGAGGATGTGCCTTTTCAAGGTTTCATATTAATCGGACAAGTAGTTACCGAGCTATGGCGATTTCTTTACCAAACTCCGCAAGCCGTTCGCTTTGGACCAAACCATTTCATGTAAATAGAGGGGGGGGGGGGTTCTGTGGTCGTTGCGAATGAACCAAACCATTTCATGTAAATAGAGGGGGGGGGGTTCTGTGGTCGTTACTGCCACGTGGTTTCAAAGTTTTTTTTTGTTGTTGTTGTTTGCACGCATGCTTTTTTGCACGCACGTACGGGCACCCACGTACGGGCACGTCCTAGTCTATCTATAATTCCAGTAATCTGTGTGTGTATGTGTGTGTGTATGTGTGTGTGTCGTTTGTCTGTGACCGCTGTTTCTCGACAACCACGGGTCCGATATACTTGAAACTTGCCAGGTATATTGCTGGGGACCCGAGGATGTGCCTTTTCAAGGTTTCATATTAATCGGAGAAGTAGTTACCGAGCTATGGCGATTTATTTACCAAACTCCGCAAGCCGTTCGCTTTGGACCAAACCATTTCATGTAAATAGAGGGGGGGGGATTGTCACCGTACTCGCAAGCCGTTCGCTTTGGCTTTGCGAATGGACCAAACCATTTCATGTAAATAGAGGGGGGGGATATAATTTTAGATATATATATAGTACGGGCATGCCCTAGTAATTTAAATAAACGTAAATGCAAATTTTGCATGTGGAAAAAGTAAGTACACCCTTCGCTCTAATAAGTGGTATTGTCCCCTTTGGCAGAAACAACCTCAAATAGGCGTTTCTTATAACTGTCTACCAGTCTCTGACCGACTGGGAGAAATTTTTGCCCACTCCTCCATGCAGAATTCTTTCAGCTGTGTGATGTTTGAGGGGTTTCTTGCATGCACAGCTCGTTTCAAATCCCCCCACAACATCTTGATGGGATTTACATCCGGGCTTTGACTTGGCCATTCCAGAACCCTCCATTTCTTTCTTTTCAGCCATTCCTTGGTGGATTTACTGGTATGTTTAGGGTCATTGTCATGTTGCAAGGTCCACCTTCGGTTGAGCTTCAACTTTCCGACAGATGGCCTCACATTATCCTCAAGCACCCTCTGGTACAATGAAGAATTCATAGTGGATTATATGATGGTGAGCTGCCCAGGACCTGATGCAGCAAAGCTGCCCCAAACCATAATATTTCCACCACCATGCTTTACAGTTGGTATCAGGTTCTTGTGGTCAAATGCTGTCTTTTGTTTTCGCCAAACATGTCTTCTGGTACTGTGGCCAAATAGCTCTACCTTTGACTCATCTGTCCAGAGCACATTGTTCCAGAAGTGCTGGTCTTTGCCTAGGTGTTCATTGGCAAACTTTAGTCTTGCCCTGATGTTCTTTCTGGACAGCAAAGGTTTCCTCCTGGCACACCTCCCATGTAGATCAAATTTGTGCAGCCTCTTTCTAATGATAGACTCGTGCACTTTAACATCAACAGTGGCAAGAGCTACCTGTAGGTCCCGTGATTACATTCTGGGGTTCTTAGAGACTTCTTTCAGCATCTTGCAGTCTGCTCTCCGGTTGAACTTTCTGCGGCGTCCTGGCCTGAACAAGGTGGCAGTTGTTTGGAATCTTCTCCACCTCTAGATGATCTTCCGGACAGTCGAATGATTGATTTCAAATTGTTTGGAGATCTTTTTAAATCCCTTCCCGGACTCATAGTCATGGGCATCTATAACCTTCTTTCTGAAGGCCTCAGAGAACTATTTTGATATAGGCATGGTGACGCCGCACACTTGAACAACAAAGAGCAAACCAAACTAAATGTCTGAGGTTTAAATAAGACAGGTTCCTCCAAGATCCTCTCTGTCGATGTTCTAATCATTTGCACCTGAGCTGGTGCACCTGATTCTAATTTTAGGTATTTGAAGTAGTGATAAATGTAGGGGTGTACTTACTTTTTCCACATGCGAAATTTGCATTTATGTTTATTTAAATTATACAATGGACTACAAAATGTAAATGTTTCATGATATTTGTTATATTATATCACCTTTATCTCTCAATATTGTTGAAATGAAGATCAAATAGCTGTATGTTGAAATATGTCGAAAAAGTCAAAACCTTACATGGGATGTACTTACTTTTTCACGTGACTGTATATATGAGTTCAAGTTGTATTGACAAAACCGTGAGTTAGCTCTTACATGTTGTGAAGCACCAATCATTGTTTAAGACCATTTGGTCTTAAACATTACTGTTTATTACTTAAACACTACATTACCTAAACATAAAACATTACTGTTTAAGACCATTTGGACAATTAATACAATTTGGACACTTTTCACTGCTTTTGCTCTTTCGTCCTTAGACACCGTTAGAGACCCCATTGCGCCCTTTTAATAGTCTTGACTCTTTATTTAAACACATTAGTTCTCTTTAGGACATTAAAAACACTTTAGACCCCTTAGAAAATATGAAAAAATATACTCCCAAAATCGGTTTTGCCGACCTTTTCCGTGCACTATTTGCGTCTCCATCAAAAGTTACAAAGACGAATCTAAACTGATATCTCAAAGCGAAACTGATGTTGAAAAGTGAAACTGAAACTACTGATATATGGATCATCGAATGGAAAAAATGAATTTAAACGATTTCAGCATAAGGCTGCAACATAACAAAATGTGAAAAAAGTGAAGGGGTCTGAATACTTTCTGAATGCACTGTATATATATCTATATTGTAAAGGATAGCACACTGAGCAGTAAAATAATTTAAATTCTTTATCAATCACCTGACGTTTTGAGAGCAAACTAGTTCTCTTTCTCAGAGACATTGAGTGTGGTGTGGTGGTGAAGCATTGGGGACGGTTCATGTCATAGATTGGTCCAATTCCTTGCCAATCACATGGCTTTCCTGCATTCAAATGACTGCCGTTTTTGACGTAATTTTTCGTACATTCATGTACATGTACGTATATATTGTGTTACATACATGTACATGTACATTTCGTACATGTACGTATATATTGTGTAATCGTTTTCTCTACAAGATTTAGGCAGATGAGGAGAAAGGTGGCAGAGTGTATGACTTGGCAGGAGGGCAACAGTGAAGTCTTGTACACAATAAGCAAGGGAATAAACATAGATGAAAAACAGAGTTGGAGAGGACTTAAGGAAGCACTGCAACCTGCAAGTAAGATGGTTAGGTTAGGAAATGTAAATGGGGTTTACAAATGTCATGGTTCAAGATGAGGTATGACATGTTATGGTGGTTCTCCATCTGCTTGATGCCTTGGAGAGAACAGTGGGAAAGCACACTCTCAAGAAGGTGGTTCCAGAGATGGAAGAAAAGAGTTAAAGTGTAAAGTTAGCCTGGATTTTGGAGGTTTAACCAGAATGGGATTACTGTGCATCTTGGATGGATGCATCTTGGAGCTGGGAAGGGCTGGAGGGTTGAGAGAGCATAGGGAGCAATACCAGAGATGAGGAGGTAAAAAGATGAATGCAGAGACCACTGACTTGCCTGCGATGCCAAAGCAACAGACCTTGTTTGGCCTCATCGTGGGGGGTTCCATAAATGGTGTGTGCTTCAGGTTCCACAGATTCCAGGAGTGACAGATGTGATGCCAGGGTACCGGTCCAAATGGGAGAGCAGTACACCTTTGAGCTACTGACAAGGCCTTATAGATTGTGAGTACCGGTAGCTGTGCTGTTTCAAGGTAATACTTGTGAGATAGAGGTTACCTAGTCTGCAACTGGCTTTGGAGGCCGGCTTTGCGATATAGTAAGCCCAGTAATAGTCATTGCTGATTGTGAGGCCTCGAAGTTCAAGAGATTGAACCTCTTGCATCTGCTGATGATGGAAATTGATAGATAGGTTCATTTGATGATCATTTTGGAGCGACAGGGAAAGACAGTGAGATTTTCCTGAGATGTAAGGACATGTTTGATTTATCAGACAGGCATCTCATGTATTCCAGATTAGCAGAAAGTGACACGGCTTCGAAATCGGTGGAATGCGGTGCAGCAAGACAAATGGCACAATAATATATTTTTAATCATATTATTTACATATGCTTGTACATATAAAGATAAACAAAAATGCTCGTCGTGTCTTGGAAGATTGTGAGTATCTCATTCAGAGAACCTTTTGAATGCCCCCACATAGTGCATACTCTCACTCGCTTTCCATTGTTAAGCAGATGCAATTAAACGCATCGGGTTGAATGAGGCACATTCCGGTGAATCTCATTTGAAAATGATTATTTCCTCGTGATACCTGTTGAACGCCTTCACCTCGAATTACCATTCCGTCACAGCGTAAAAAAAATAAAATGAGTGCTCGGTTCCAGGCGTGCGCAACTTCGACCTCAAGAATTAGTTCAAGATCAAATGATTTGTTGCACTTGTGAAGAAATAAATTCCGCGGGATCTTGCAGCTTGTTTGTTGTTTGCATCAATATCCGTGGCCTCAAGCACAAAATCCTTACTTTTAAATTCTGGACACATTTCCGCAAACTGTAGTCAGGATCTTCCGCTGTAACATTGTGTTTGCACCACTTTCGTACGTGTAGCGATGCATAATGCATCAGGCCTTTTGCGAAATTTGCATACATATTGTGAAGACGTATAACAAATGCTATTTAGGTGTAAAAATGGATATCAATATTTACGCGTGTTTATGGTTTTGTCTCCGGGAGGTGTCTTAGCAGCATTTAGATTGCAGGTGGCATGATCCTGCACCTGCACCTGCCAGTGTGTGCGTGTGCACGTGCGCACATTCCTTATTTTCCTTACTTACCCGTCCCTTGATTTTGTTTTCTACCCCTTCTTCTCTCGCACTTCTACTCCTTATACTGATTCTATCTCCCCATTAAGGATGTTCCCTCTTCACCTGGTTGTGTGGTCTTTGCTCCCTCACCCCACTGATTAAAATGGTCAGTGCTGCGTGGTTGGCTGGTTACATACATGCAGTGAACAACGTTTCTGGACTAATTATTACCATTAACTAAACCATTAACTCAAATAAAGATTACCATCAACTAAACCATTACAATTAACTGAACGAAATATTATCATTAACTAAACCATTACAATTAACTGAACTAAAGATTATCATTAACGAAACCATTACCATTAACTGAACTAAAGATTATCATTAACTAAACCATTACCATTAACTGAACTAAAGATTACCATTAACTAAACCATTATAATTAACTGAACTAAAGATTATCATGAACTAAACCATTACCATTAACTGAACTAAAGATTACCATTAACTAAACCATTACATGAACGAAATATTATCATTAACTAAACCATTACCATTAACTGAACGAAAGATTACTATTAAGTTAATGAAAGATTATCATTAACTAAACCATTACAATTAACTGAACGAAATATTATCATTGACTAAACCATTACCATTATCTGAACGAAGGATTATCATTAACTAAACCATTCTAGGACCAACTACTATCTACCCATCCAAACTCTCTCTTCCTCATATGTGGTGATTTCAATTGTCACCATGCCAGTTGGCTGGGTGTGGGTACCTCTCTCACCAGCCATGGCTCTTCAGCAAAGGACTCCTGCGACTCACTGGGACTGACACAATCTGTCAATTTCCCGACCCGGATCTCAGTCAACGGAGCATCTTCTCTTCTGGATTTGGTTATGACAAACTTCCCTGAAAATGTCTGCTGCTCTTCTTCTGCTCCAATCGGCTCATCTGATCATGTGCTTGTCAAAGTGGACATCTCTCTGACCATTCTCAGAGAGCCTCCTCAGTGGCGACGAGTCTGGCTTTTCACTCAGGCCAACTGGCACGGTCTTCAAGCAGCCATCAATCATCTGGACTGGTCTCCCATCTCTACCGCCTCTGACATCAACTCATCCTGGGAATTCTTTCAAAGTAAATTGCTCTCTCTCATGCACAGATTTATCCCATCTCGTCTTCAGTTGTCATACCCTTCCTCCCGTCCATGGTACACGGCATCTTGTGGTGAGGCTGTTGCCCTGAAACAACTTGCTTTCGTCTCCTGGAAAGCAAATCCAACGGAAGGAAATCTCATTTCCTTTCACAAAGCCCGAAACAAGTGTGTGTCCACCCTCAGGAGAGCCAGGAAACAATATCTCACCGTTCTCAAGACCGAACTCTCTTATCTGTCTCCCTCTTCCAAATCCTGGTGGCGTCTGGTCAAATCTGTTTCTGGTGTTTGTTCCCCCTCTGTCCCCTCCTTCACCTCAAACGGCTTAACGGCTGACTCCGCACGTGAAAAAGCTGAATGCCTCAACTCTGTGTTTGCCTCTAAATCTTGTGTCCCAAACCCATCCCTCTCTGTACCCACCGTACCCAGTCGTACCCAGCTGCTCCTGGACTCTGTGTCCTTTCCTCCTGACAAGGTGGAAAAGTTTCTGTCAACCCTCGACTCTGATTCTGCAACTGGTCCTGACGGCATCAGCCCACGGGTCCTAAAATCATGTTCTTACGCTCTTTCACTCCCTCTTTCTGTTCTCTTCACCCTCTCTTTTGCTCAAGGTCATCTGCCATCTGCTTGGAAATCAGCCAACATCACCGCTTTGCACAAAAAAGGTGCAAAAACAGATCCCAGCAACTACAGACCAATCAGCCTTCTCCCAATTATCAGCAAAGTCATGGAATCCATCATTGCTTCAGATATGAAATCTTTCCTCTTCTCCAATGGCTTGATCTCTGATCATCAATTTGGTTTCAGACCTGGTCACTCTACTCTGGACATGCTGCTTCTGCTTTCTCAACAATGGATGGAGGTCCTCAACGCCAAACAGGAAATTAGAGCTGTCTCCCTTGACATTTCACGTGCCTTCGATACGGTCTGGCACCCTGCTCTGCTCACCAAACTCTCCTCCTTTGGTATCCATGGAAATCTCCACGCATGGCTGGCGGACTTCCTCTCTCGTCGTAGTCAACGTGTGGCCCTGAATGGGTTTCTCTCATCTCCTCTTCCTGTTCAGGCTGGAGTTCCCCAAGGTAGTGTTCTGGGCCCTGTGCTTTTTCTGGTCTTCATCAATGATCTCTCTGACTCTCTTGAAAATCCTCTCTATCTCTTTGCTGATGACTCTACTCTCTGTCGCTCCATTCCTCATCCCTCAAATCGGCAGTCTGCAGCCTCCTCACTCTCTGCAGACCTGGACAAAATCACAGACTGGGCAAACAAATGGAACATGTCTTTCAATCCTGATAAATCTCACACCCTTACGATGTCTCTCCAAAAAGACCGACTGGAAGATCCTCCCATCCACTTTCTGAATAATCCTCTCCAAGAAGTTCTGTCACTCAAGCTTTTGGGTCTCACTATTTGCCATGATCTTTCCTGGGAAAACCACATTTCAAATCTGGCCTCCAAAGCCAGTCGCCGACTGGGCATCCTCCGTCGTGCGAAGTCCTTCCTTGGCACACCTGAGCTCCTCACCACATACAAGGCTTTCATCCGCAGCTCTATGGAATACTGCTCTCCCCTCTGGTCTGGTGCTCCTGCCTCACACCTAGCCAGTCTTCATGCTGTTGAAACCAAAGCATTCAGAATCATTGGAATCTCCCGCGATGAAGCTAACTCCAAGGGCCTTTCACTCACTCACCGCAGGCAGGTTGGTGGTCTTTCCGTCTTCTACCGACGCCTCTCTGGCCTTGCCCCCCCAGCCCTCTCTGGGCTCTGTCCCCCAAATATTCCTACAGGTCGCACAAGATCTGCCTGCAACCCTCTTATGGTTAAACTGCCAAAATCAAGACTTTCTGCTCACCTTCACTCCCTCATTCCTCTTTTCTCTCGCCTCTGGAACAAACTCCCTCACTCTCTTCAATCCCACTCCACCCTCCAGGTCTTTAAAACAGCTGTTCACCACCATCTCTTATCCTCCCCCATCCAAAACCTTGATCTTTTCTACCCCCGCTAATTTCGGTCCCCTTGTGTTTTATACCTCTCCCCCCCCCCCCCTCCCCTTCCCACGCCTCCTTCCCCCAAGCCCTCTCCCTCCCACACTTCTCCCTGCTCTCAAATGTTGTGGTTGTGTGCTTCCTCTTCTCTCCCCATCTTGTCTTCCGCTCCCTCTTTTTGTATATTTTGTTTGTCTGGTTGATTTGTTTGTGAAATAAATGTTAGCTCTTTCACGAGCTTCGATTCAGTACACAAAAAAAATATTTAAAAAAATTACAATTAACTGAACGAAATATTATCATTGACTAAACCATTACCATTATCTGAACTAAAGATTATCATTAATTAAACCATTACAATTAACTGAACGAAATATTATCATTGACTAATCCATTACCATTATCTGAACTAAAGATTATTATTAACTAAACCATTACAATTAACTGAACGAAATATTATCATTGACTAAACCATTAGCATTATCTGAACTAAAGATTACCATTAACTAAACCATTAACATTAAATGAACTAAAGATTATCATTAACTAAACCATTACCATGAACTGAACTAAAGATTATCATTAACTAAACCATTACAATTAACTGAATGAAATATTATCATTGACTAAACCATTACCATTATCTGAACTAAACATTATCATTAACTAAACCATTAACATTAAATGAACTAAAGATTATCATTAACTAAACCATTACAATTAACTGAATGAAATATTATCATTGACTAAACCATTACCATTATCTGAACTAAACATTATCATTAACTAAACCATTAACATTAAATGAACTAAAGATTACCATTAACTAAACCATTAACATTAAATGAACTAAAGATTATCATTAACTAAACCATTACCATTAACTGAACTAAAGATTATCATTAACTAAACCATTACAATTAACTGAATGAAATATTATCATTGACTAAACCATTACCATTATCTGAACTAAACATTATCATTAACTAAACCATTAACATTAAATGAACTAAAGATTATCATTAACTAAACCATTACAATTAACTGAATGAAATATTATCATTGACTAAACCATTAGCATTATCTGAACTAAAGATTACCATTAACTAAACCATTAACATTAAATGAACTAAAGATTATCATTAACTAAACCATTACCATTAACTGAACTAAAGATTATCATGAACTAAACCATTACAATTAACTGAATGAAATATTATCATTGACTAAACCATTACCATTATCTGAACTAAACATTATCATTAACTAAACCATTAACATTAAATGAACTAAAGATTATCATTAACTAAACCATTAACATTAACTGAACAAAAGATTATCATGAACTAAACCATTACAATTAACTGAATGAAATATTATCATTGACTAAACCATTACCATTATCTTAACTAAACATTATCATTAACTAAACCATGAACATTAAATGAACTAAAGATTATCATTAACTAAACCATTACAATTAACTGAATGAAATATTATCATTGACTAAACCATTACCATTATCTGAACTAAGCATTATCATTAACTAAACCATTAACATTAAATGAACTAAAGATTATCATTAACTAAACCATTACAATTAACTGAATGAAATATTATCATTGACTAAACCATTACCATTATCTGAACTAAACATTATCATTAACTAAACCATGAACATTAAATGAACTAAAGATTATCATTAACTAAACCATTACAATTAACTGAATGAAATATTATCATTGACTAAACCATTAGCATTATCTGAACTAAAGATTACCATTAATTAAACCATTACAATTAACTGAACGAAATATTATCATTGACTAAACCATTACCATTATCTGAACTAAATATTATCATTAATTAAACCATTACAATTAACTGAACGAAATATTATCATTGACCAAATTATTGCCATTATCTGAATTAAAGATTACTAGGGCGTGCCCGCACGTACGTGCTTGCCCGTACGTGCTTGCCCGTACGTGCGTGCAAAAAAACATGCGTGCAAACAACAACAACAAAAAAAAACTTTGAAACCACGTGGCAGTAACGACCACAGAACCCCCCCCTCTATTTACATGAAATGGTTTGGTCCATTCGCAAAGCCAAAGCGAACGGCTTGCACGTGGCAGTAACGACCACAGAACCCCCCCCCCCCCTCTATTTACATGAAATGGTTTGGTCCATTCGCAAAGCCAAAGCGAACGGCTTGCGAGTACGGTGACCATACCTTGGGAACCACTTGTCCGATTAATTTCAAACCTTGAAAAGGCACATCCTCGGGTCCCCAGCAATATACCTGGCAAGTTTCAAGTATATCGGACCGGTAGTTGTCGAGAAACAGCGGTCGCATACATACATACAGACAGACAGACACACACACACACACAGAGATTACTGGAATTATAGATAGATTATCATTAACTAAACTAAACCATTAACATTAAAAGAACTAAATATTATCATTAACTAAATCATTACCATTAACTGAACTAAAAATTACCATGAACTAAACCATTACCAGTAACTGAACTAAAGATTACCATTAATTCATCAATTCAAGTCAACGTGTGGCCCTGAATGGATTTCTCTCATTGCCCCTGCCTGTTCTGGCTGGAGTTCCCCAAGGCAGTGTTCTGGGCCATGTGATATTTCTGGTCTTTATCAATGATCTCTCCGACTCTCTGGAAAATCCTCTCTATGTCTTTGCTGATGACTCCACTCTCTGATGCTCCATATCTCATCCCTCAGATCGGCAGTCTGCAGCCTCCTCACTCTCTGCAGACCTGGGCAAAATCACAGACTGGTCAAACAAGTGGAACATGTCTTTCAATCCTGACAAATCTCACACTCTTACTATGTCTCTCCGAAAAGACTGACTGGAAAAGCCTCCCATCTACTTTCTCAACAATCCTCTCCAAGAAGTTCTGTCACTCAAGCTTTTGGGTCTCACTATCTGCCATGATCTTTCTTGGGAAAACCACATTTCCCAGCTGGCCTCAAAAGCCAGTCGCCGACTGGGCATCCTCCGTCGTGCGAAGTCCTTCCTTGGCACACCTGAGCTCCTCACCACATACAAGGCTTTCATCCGCAGCTCAATGGAATACTGTTCTCCCCTCTGGGCCTGTGCTCCCGCCTCACACCTAGCTCGGCTTCACGCTGTTGAAGCCAAAGCTTTCAGAATCATTGGAATCTCCTGCGATGAAGCTAACTCCGAGGGCCTTTCACTCACTCACCGCAGGCAGGTTGGTGGTCTTTCCGTCTTCTACCGACTCCTCTCCGGCCAAGCTCCCCCAGCTCTCTCTGTGCTCTGTCCCCCAAATATTCCTACAGGTCGCACAAGATCTGCCAGCAACCCTCTTATGGTTAAACTGCCAAAATCTAGGCTATCTGCTCACCTTCACTCTTTCATTCCCCTTTTCTCCCGCCTCTGGAACAAACTCCCCCACTCCCTTCAATCCCACTCCTCCCTCCAATCCCACTCCTCCCTCCAGGTCTTTAAAACAGCTGTTCACCACCATCTCTTATCTTCCCCCATCCAAAACCTTGATCTTTTCTACCCCCGCAAATTCACTCCAGATACGCTTTTTCGAAATTCCAACTTCTTTCCTGGAAGTCCTTGCAGTGTTCATATGTTTTATACCTCTCCCACCTCCCCCCCCCAAGCCCTCCCCCTCCCACATTTCTCCCGTTGTCCCTGCTCTCAAATGTTGTGTTTGTGTCCTTCCCCCTCTCTCCCCATCTTGTCAACCGCTCCCCTTATTTTGTGTTTTATGTGTCGGTTTGACTTTTTGTGTGATTAATGTTAGCTCTTTCACGAGCCTCGATCTTGTATACAAAAAAAAAAAAATTAAACCATTACCATTAATTTAACTAAAAATTACCATGAACTAAACCATTACCAGTAACTGAACTAAAGATTACCATTAATTAAACCATTACCATTAATTTAACTAAAAATTACCATTAACTAATCCATTAACTGGAATAAAGAACATATTGCGCTAAAAGTGCTCATCGTGTGTGTGGGCGTCCACATTGCAGATATACTCGTCATTGGTGATAAAAAAAAATTGGTGTGTGTGTGTGTGTGTGTGTGTGTGTGTGTGTGTGTGTGTGTGTGTGTGTGTGTGTGTGTGTGTGTGTGTGTGTGTGTGTGTGTGTGTGAGTGTGTGTGTGCATACAAGTTGTTTTTTTCCTGCTATTCTCACACGTGGGTGGGTCTCAGGAAATTGAACAGAGATCTACTAGGTCTCAGAGTATCTATCTCCGTGCGGGTGCCGGTTTGTGTGTGTGTGTGTGTGTGTGTGTGTGTGTGTGTGTGTGTGTGTGTGTGTGTGTGTGTGTGCGCTCACATGCATACATGTCTTCTATTGTGTTCCTATGTACTTATTGCTTACAAGGTATAAGCATACTCCACGAGCATATACACACGTAGACACACACATACACACACAAACATACACGCACACACACACATATATATATATATATGCACACACACGCAAACACACACACTCTCTGTTTTCCACCATAAAATAATAAGAAATAGCAATTAGAGATTGCAGACCCTCCCCAGGACATGTTTGTGAGGTGTATTTTGTGGGGTGTTTTTGTACATTCTTTCATTATTTTGTATAACTCCACTTTCATTAGACATGTGAGACACATGACATCCTCTTTATAAAACTGGATTCAGTATTGTATTTAAATTTTTTTATTTAATGAGGCTGTCCTCGGGGTCTTTTACATCCTCAGAGTCTTTTGGGTCCTCGGGGTCCTATTGCTCTTTTGGGTCCTCGGGGTGTTTTGGATCTTTTGGGTCATTGGGGTGTTTTGAGTCCTCAGGGTATTTAGGGTCTTCAGAGTCATCAGGGTCTTTTGGGTCTTCAGAGTCGTCAGGGTCTTTTGGGTCTTCAGAGTCGTCAGGGTCTTTTGGGTCCTCAGGGTCTTTTGGGTCTTCTAAGTCCTCAGGGTATTTTGGGTCATTGGGGTCCTCTGGTTCTTCATGGTATTTAAGGATCTTCAGGGTATAGGGTATGTTGGGGTCTTGGTGGTCTTAATGGTCACACACAGCTCGGTGTGTGTGTGTGTGTGTGTGTGTGTGTGTGTGTGTGTGTGTGTGTGTGTGTGTGTGTGTGTGTGTGTGTGTGTGTGATTTGTCCATATTAAACAACTTCCTTGAACTTGCAGACTGATCCTGCTTGGCCATGCCGATGTGTGTACAAGATATCGATTTTAAAAAGATCTCGGAGTGGAAGTAGAAAAATTGCCTTCCGGATGGGCATCAACCTGGGCTTTTGTTGTTCATCATATCCGGCTTGTGGATAACACAGTGGACAAAGAAAATGATCTTATTCGTCGTGGTGTGAAATTCCAAAGTTAAACAAGCTTATGGATTCCTGGAGCTCATGTCACCCTTCACCAGATTCAGAAAACAAGCGACCGTTAAAGGCAAATATGTAAAGGAAACTGCTATTCAGGTGGTTGAGCTGTGGCGCGTGTCGTTCCTCGGTTGCCTGCTTTGTGCTCATTGCCTCCAAAGGCCCATGGTCACTGGAGCTTGAAGAAAGCGACTCCATTGTTTGATAGCCTGCCATTCATTTTTCTTGCCAGCGTTTCCTCGGGCGACAGAACCGTTACCAATCTGTGGACTCCGGTTCGGTTTCCAGTGGGCACATGTCTGGAGTGTTGATTAGATGGCGGTTCCTTGGCTTCCGCTGTGCCGATTCACATGCTTGGTGGTGTGCGCCATGTTCGGTGGTGACATAATTGGCATTTCCTTGGCATCACTTGTACCGTATGATCATTCTTTACCTCTATTGACCGTTGTGTGTGGAGGTGAAGGCAGAAACAGCCATGTGAGACCAATGTCGATTGGACTTCCACAAATCAACGTGTCCATTTGGGTGGGTTTCAGATACTACTATTGCTGAAAAAGTCTCTGGTCTTTATTAAAATATTTGCTCATGAATGATTGTTTATTAAGCTTCTGAAATCATTTATTCATTGTAACGGAGAGACATTTTGTCAAGGCCCCTTTGTCCGCCAGATAGCCCAGATGGACCCTATTGTGTTTGATTCAACTTCCACACCATGAACAGGTTTATTGGGAGCTCAGGCAAAGCCCACCGGGTCCATTGAAATCAGAGAGTGAAGAGGAAGAACATGAGCGACCAAGGCCCAATCTAGCATGGGCGGGACGGCGTCAGATGACGTCACGTTCTAAACAGTAAAACACCAACAACCAATACTTGCGGTCTTGTTATTCCGCCACCAAAGGTGGATGGAGGTTATGTTTTCACCCATGTCTGTCTGTCTGTCCGTTTGTGAACAAAAAAATTGCTTACAGAGTCGGACGAAATTTGGCAGAGACGTGGGGTATGTGACAAAGACAAAATTATTCGATTTTGGTGGAGATCCGGATCCGGATCCGGCTACTAAAATTTTTAAAGTGATTCTTCACCATTGGGAGATCAGGGAAAAAACGATACATAGCAGGATATCTCAAAAAGTTGTGGACGGATTCGGACGAAACTTGGTGGACAGGTTTTGTGTGTGACTAGGACAAATAGTTTCGATTTTGGTGAAGATCTGGAACCGGATCCAGCTAGTAGTTTTTAGTCTGGAACACAAATACCTTTGAACTGTTTGTGTCTGCATTCAATTCCTTGACTCGACTATAAACTGTGCGATTGGTGCTTCACAGGCAGGTGCTGCATCACAAAGTGCATCATCCCTCAGTTGGACATTTAGGCCGGGTGTTCCATCTGCTAGCATTAGTTGGTGGCCGTCAATTAGCGTCAATTAGCCCATGCTGTTTTCCGCGTAGAGTGGGTGAGTTACTGTATGACCGGAACCTTGAAAAAAATCGAAGATTCTTGCCCCAAATTTGCCTTCAGTGAAATGTCAAGTTGGAGGGGCCTGCTCGCTGAAAGACCTGGGACAAAAATGTCCTCGGCCAACTTCACAAGAAGGTGGGAATAATTGAGTCCTTTAAAGTAGCCATAGTAGTAGTAGTTGTCGTAGTAGGAGTCTCCAGCTTATTTTCTTGTTTTTGTTTTTTTTACAAGAAGGAAGGTGCCTTCTCTTACATAAGCAACCTGAACAACAGCACTCAGTAGGACACATACCACCCCCGCTAGGTTCAACGGTTTACGTTTTGTATCCCACTGAAAGGCCAGATCTGGATTCGGACCTGAACCAAAATCCAATCTGCCTGTTCTTGTCAACTACCCAACTCATCCATCAAGTTTTGTCATAACTAGTCTACAGCTTTTTGAGATATCTTTCTATATCTCGTTTTTAGTACAATGTTTTTAGCTCAAAATTTTAGGCCAATTTTAGCCCAATTTTTATCCCAATATATCGTTTTTCTGTTTTGCTTAAAAATTAATTTAATTACTTAAATTACTTTTTGCTTAATTACTTAAAAATTCACTAATTCGAATCTTCACAAAAATCGAGTCAATTCTTCATTGTCACACTCCCAACCTCTCCACCAAATTTCACCAAAATCGATTCAATTCTTCATTGTCACACTCCCAACCTCTCCACCAAATTTCGTCCAAATACTTCCACAACCTTTTGAGATATCCTGCTCACAGACAGACGGGTGAAAACATAACCTCCATCCACATTCGGTGGCGGAGCTAAAAAGGTGGAAGGTTTTACTGACCACATCCCCTCTCAGTTATGCTCCATACACTCCCCTCCATTCCCTGTCTTTCCCTAACTCCTATCATCTCCCAAACGCCTTTCCTCATTCTCCTCCACTGCCCCCTCCAACCACTACATCCTCCAGCCCCTACCTGGTGAATTTCTCTCTCCCTCTTCTTCTCCCTCTCCCTCTTCCTCTTTCCCTCTCCCTCTTTCCCTCTCCCTCTCCCTCTCCTTCTCCCTCTTCCCTCTCTCTCTCTCTCTCTCCCCCCTCTCTCTCTCTCCCCCTTCTCTCTCTCTCTCTCTCTCCCCCCCTCTCTCTCTCTCCCCCCCCTCTCTCTCTCTCTCTCTCTCTCCACCTCTCTCTCTCTCTCTCTCTCCTCTCTCCTCTCTCCTCTCTCCTCTCTCCTCTCTCCTATCTCCTCTCTCCTCTCTCCTCTCTCTCTCCAGAATGAGTGCTTCCCTCATAATGCAGACAGCTCATGTTTACAGATTGAATTGACAAAAAGAAAAATCTGTGTTGGAACCCGTCAATTGCAGTAATTAAACAACAAAATTGTTCCAATGCCAGCCGGGCTCAAATCGAAGGTTCTGACCTTTTCTCTGGGATAATGCAGTGAGAAGCGGCCAGGATTCTAGCAGCCATAAGGAATGCCATTATGCGATCGACATACATTGCTCACAAGGCCAAATCGCCGGTGACTTGCGTAAATGTGCTCCATTGTAGGCAATGTTTTACTTAAACGCGCTTCATTTCCATTGGGACAGAGGCCACTGACTGTGGTGCCAAGTCTGAGTGTTATGGCCTCACCCACTAACGCGTAGCTTTGGCCTTGTTCTAAATCTGATACTTGCGTTTCGTCGTCGTTATTATTGTCGGCATTGACAATTGCGTGCGGTAAACCATGCGTTTCTCTTGTAATGCCATCAACCCTGGAGGTGCATTTGAATTGCAAAATTGGTGCCTCAGAGCAGGATGCAGTTGTCACCATAAAGTGCAATGCACTGCGGTTTTGGGGCCACCACCCTCTCTCCTACACTCTCTCTTTACAGATGCATCAAGTATGTAACAGTCGGCGAGCATGGCCAGGCTCCTGATGCACTGCCTCTCCCTAGGCCTAGATGATCCATTAATACATGCACTAAACTGAAGAATCGTCAACCTTCAAGCACTGAATGCACCGTTTACTCTTAGACAACCTTGCCTCCACTGGCTAACCCCCACCACAAACAGTGTCAAAAAATTAAACTACATGGTATTCATAGAATACTTACCCCGTGCAGTCAACTTGGTGCGAGCCAACTCTTCTGTTTTTAAAGGTTTTTTTTTCTTTGATCCAACATGGACGCCAGACCACGTCACCGATGACATTATAAATTTAAATTCTCCAATATAATTGTTGAGTAGATCGCGCTCAAGAAATTTCAAACTGATCAGACTAAGTGTTATCCCTGTCGAATTATGATGTCATAATTAAGGCACAAATGACGTCATCATTAACAGCACATTCTCCATGTGGAGTTCTTTACAATGAGCCATGTTTACATTTTTACCTCCGCCACCAAAGGTGGATGGAGGTTATGTTTTCACCCCTGTCTGTCTGGCAAAAAGAAAAATTCCGGCAAGTATGTTGGTTGGTTGGTTTGTTACTTGCCGGAATAGACTCCGGCAAGTATGTTGGTTGGTTGGTTTGTCTGTTTGTGCGCAGTACTACGTCTACATCGTTGCACATAGCATCGCCATACTTTACACACATATTTGCCTTTCCATGGAATAGACTGTGCCCAATTTTTAACTCTCTAGGCCCAAGGTCAAGCTCAAGGTCACCCAAAACGATGGTCACCCAATCATTTGCACCTCTCAATTGAAGCCCCACCCTTAGGGCGGGTACTGTTGCTAGTAATATATAATGGCGATACAACAATTTTACCGCTTTGCTTTGAAGAACGGGAATGAAGGGGGAGGAGCATGTTAATATGTCTGGTTGAAGGCTTTGGGTGGTGAGGGGGCTTGAAGCCAGATTTTAATCTTACAGCCGCCATGTTGTGCTCGCCGTCACTGCGATGCAATGCGAAAGACGCCTCAGAGCTGTCACATTCACAATCGCTATGTCGTATGTACTCCCGATACGTGTTTCCTTCATTGTAAAAACCACCAATTCAACAGTTAAAAGGATTTTGAGCCGATAGGTGTTACGGCCTTGGCAAGATCGATGGAGACAGCGATCTGTTAGCTTATACACCACCCAAATAGCTATGTGGAATTCTCTCATGTAGAGATTAAACCCACGTCGTTTGAACTTTGGCAGAGGAGGTCATTATTTACTTTTAATGATCCAAAATGGCCGATAAAAAAGTACATTCCGGCAAGTCCACAGTCTCTGACCGATTTTTCATTTATCTGTCTGTCTGTCTGTCTGTCTGTTTGTGCGCAGTACTGCATCTACATCATTGCACATATCATCGCTATACTTTACACACATATTTGTCTTGCCCTGGAATAGACTGTGCCCAATTTTTAACTCTCTAGGCCCCGAGGTCAAGCTCATGGTCACCCAAAACGTGAAATCAGTGGGGTCGAGTTTTCATTTAAAATATATTTCAAACCACTATAACTCTAAAAGTACAAGAGATATGCATACACTTACTGTTACTGACATATAGGAAGTCACATATGACATTTCAGTTGGCACCATGACCTTTGACCTTGAGTTTTTTTTTTTTTTTTTTTTTTTTTTTTTGTTGTATACAAGATCGAGGCTCGTGAAAGAGCGAACATTAATCACACAGAAAGACAAACCGACACATAAAACATATAACATCGGGAGCGGTAGACAAGATGGGGAGAGAGGGGGAAGGACACAAACACAACATTTGAGAGCAGGGACCGAGAGACATGGAGACATCGAGAGATCTGAGAGAGGGCGAGGGTTTTGGGGGGGGGGGGGCATGGGAAGGGGGCGGTGGGAGAGGTATAAAACATATGGACACTGCCAGGACTTCCAGGAAAGAAGTTGGAATTTCAAACAAGGTGGATCTGGGGTGAATTAGCGGGGGTAGAAAAGATCAAGGTTTTGGATGGGGGAAGATAAGAGATGGTGGTGAACAGCTGTTTTAAAGACCTGGAGGGAGGAGTGGGATTGAAGGGAGTGAGGGAGTTTGTTCCAGAGGCGGGAGAAAAGAGGAATGAAAGAGTGAAGGTGAGCAGAGAGCCGAGATTTCGGCAGTTTAACCATCAGAGGGTTGCTGGCAGATCTTGTGCGACCTGTAGGAATATTTGGGGGACAGAGCACAGAGAGAGCTGGGGGTGCAAGGCCGGAGAGGAGTCGGTAGAAGACAGAAAGACCACCTACCTGCCTGCGGTGAGTGAGTGAAAGGCCCTCAGAGATAGCTTCATCGCGGGAGATTCCAATAATTCTGAAAGCTTTGGTTTCAACAGCGTGAAGCCGAGCTAGGTGTGAGGCAGGAGCACCGGCCCATAGGGGAGAACAGTATTCCATTGAGCTGCGGATGAAAGCCTTGTATGTGGTGAGGAGCTCAGGTGTGCCGAGGAAGGACTTCGCACGACGGAGGATGCCCAGTCGGCGACTGGCTTTGGAGGCCAGCTTGGAAATGTGGTTTTCCCAAGAAAGATCATGGCAGATAGTGAGACCCAAAATCTTGAGCGACAGAACTTCTTGGAGAGGATTGTTGAGAAAGTAGATGGGAGGGTTGTCCAGTCGATCTTTTCGGAGAGACATAGTAAGAGTGTGAGATTTGTCAGGATTGAAAGACATGTTCCACTTGTTTGACCAGTCTGTGATTTTGTCCAGGTCTTCAGAGAGTGAGGAGGCAGCAGACTGCCAATCTGAGGGAAGAGGAATGGAGCGGCAGAGAGTGGAGTCATCAGCAAAGAGATAGAGAGGATTTTCGAGAGAGTCAGAGAGATCATTGATGAAGACCAGAAAAAGCACGGGGCCCAGAACACTGCCTTGGGGAACTCCAGCCTGAACCGGAAGAGGAGATGAGAGAAACCCATTCAGGGCCACACGTTGACGACGACTAGAGAGGAAGTCCGCCAGCCATGCGTGGAGATTTCCATGGATACCAAAGGAGGAGAGTTTGGTGAGCAGAGCGGGGTGCCAGACCGTGTCGAAGGCACGTGATATGTCGAGGGAGACAGCTCTAATTTCCTGTTTGGCATTGAGGACCTCCATCCATTGTTGAGACAGCAGAAGCAGCATGTCCAGAGTAGAGTGACCTGGTCTGAAACCAAATTGATGATCAGAGATCAAGCCATTGGAGAAGAGGAAAGATTTCATATCCGAAGCAATGATGGATTCCATGACTTTGCTGATAATTGGGAGAAGGCTGATTGGTCTGTAGTTGCTAGGATCTGTTTTTGCACCTTTTTTGTGCAAAGCGGTGATGTTGGCTGATTTCCAAGCAGATGGCAGTTGACCTTGAGCAAAAGAGAGGGTGAAGAGAACAGAGAGAGGGTGAGATAGAGCAGCAGAGCAGGATTTTAGGACCCGTGGGCTGATGCCGTCGGGTCCAGTTGCAGAATCAGAGTCGAGGGTTGACAGAAACTTTTCCACCTTGTCAGGAGGAAAGGACACGGAGTCCAGGAGCAGCAGGGTACGACTGGGTATGGTGGGTACAGAGAGGGATGGGTTTGGGACACAAGATTTAGAGGCAAACACAGAGTTGAGGCATTCAGCTTTTTCACGTGCGGAGTCAGCTGTGTAGCCGTTTGAGGTAAGGGAGGGGATGGAGGGGGAACAAACACCAGAAACGGATTTGACCAGACGCCACCAGGATTTGGAAGAGGGAGACAGATAAGAGAGTTCGGTCTTGAGAACAGAGAGATATTGTTTCCTGGCTCTCCTGAGGGTGGACACACACTTGTTTCGGGCTTTGTGAAAGGAAATGAGATTTCCTTCCGTTGGATTTGCTTTCCAGGAGACGAAGGCAAGTTGTTTCTGGGCAACAGCCTCACCACAAGATTCCGTGTACCATGGACGGGAGGAAGGGTATGACAACTGAAGACGAGATGGGATAAATCTGTGCATGAGAGAGAGCAATTTACTTTGGAAGAATTCCCAGGATGAGTTGATGTCAGAGGTGGTAGAGATGGGAGACCAGTCCAGATGATTGATGGCTGCTTGAAGACCGTGCCAGTTGGCCTGAGTGAAATGCCAGACTCGTCGACGCTGAGCAGGCTCCCTGAGGATGGTCAGAGAGATGTCCACTTTAACAAGGACATGATCAGATGATCCGATCGGAGCAGAAGAAGAGCAGCAGACATTTTCAGGGAAGTTAGTCATAACCAAGTCCAGAAGAGAAGATGTTCCGTTGACTGAGATCCGGGTCGGGAAATTGACAGATTGTGTCAGTCCCAGTGAGTCGCAGAAGTCCTTTGCTGAAGAGCCATGGCTGGTGAGAGAGGTACCCACACCCAGCCAACTGGCATGGTGACAATTGAAATCACCACATATGAGGAAGAGAGAGTTGGGATGAGTAGATAGAAGTTGGTCCATATCATCAGACAGCGAGATGTAGATGGAGTCATCACTGTTTGGTGGACGGTACAACACACATATGAACAAGAGGTGGGAGCGAAGGGGAAGCCGTAGCCAGAGGTATTCCTGGGGGTGAGGTGGAGAGAGTGCAGTGCAGGGCGAGTGAGGAAGAGAGTTTTTGATAAAGATAGCAACCCCGCCTCCAGGACGAGGCTCAGGTCTATCATACCGGAGGAGGGAGTAGCCCGGGAGAGATACTATGGAATCAGAGACATCATAAAGGAGGAAAGTTTCTGTTAAGCAGATCACGTCTGGTTTGACAGAAGCAACCTGTATGGAGAGATCAGTTAAGTTTGAACGAAGGCCCCGGATGTTTGAGGTCCATACCGTTAATGAAGAGGAAGGGGGAGCATCAGATACAGAACAGGGGGGAGGAGGGGTAGGGTAAGATGTGGAAGAGGTGGAAGAGATAGGGAGAGCTGTTGAAGGTGTGTCAGAGATTTCAGAATAGCTCGGAGAAAGGGAAGGATGGGGCGGACAAAAGGTTTGATGGTGATTGGGTGAGCCACAATGAGGTGTTATTTGAGGAGGGGGAAGAGCGAGGCAGAAGGTTGGGGGAGATGGAGGTGAGAGTTTGAAGGGGGAAGAAGCGGGGAGGACGCTTTGAGGAGGGGGAGTGAGAGGGGGGAAATTGAGAAGCAATGAGGGTGGGGAGATTTGAAGGGGAGGGGTGAGGGGGGAGTTTGGGAGGGAAGGGACAAGGGGAAGGATTTGAAAGGGATGGGATATGGGGGAGATTTGGAGGGGAGGGGTGAGGCAGGAGTCTAGGAGGGGAGGGGCGAGGGGGCGTCTTGGCGGGGAGGGGTGAGGGGGTAGTTTAGGAGGGAGGGGGCAAGGGGGGAGATTTGAAAGGGATGGGTGATGGGGAAGATTTGGAGGGGAGGGGTGATGGGGAAGATTTGGAGGGGAGGGGTTATGGGGAAGATTTGGAGGGGAGGGGTGAGATTGGATTTTTGAAAGTGTACGATTTATGGGAAACGAACATTTATTGCAAAATGAGTTTCTTGTGACCTTCGAGTTAAAAATACGTTTAAGGACGCTGGATGGAGGATGGAGTACAGGAGAGTTTAGGGAATGTAGAAAAAAGGCACTATAGGAGATGGATATTTTTTTTGGGATGAATTGATTTGGTGAGCAAGTCGAAAGCAGCCTTTTAAAGAAGAAGAAGAAAAAGGTGTTATAAAATATGACGGAATACATAACTTGAGGGGAAAGTGTAAACATTGAAGGTTAATGAGTGAAAACTATCTGGGGAAATGGGGGAGAAACACGTGGTCGAAGAACGAACGAACGAATAAGAATGAATAAACGAATGAGAACAGAGAAGGAAATGTTTTTTTTTTTTTTTTTTTTTTTTTTTTTTTTTGAGTTGAGATTTACACAAGGAAGTAGGCTATGGGTGAAAAGCCTGGGAATACAGAGAACGAAAGTTATTGGATCACAAACGACGGACCGCTGAGAGAAAAACAAAGCCTCAAGGTTGTACAGTGCACACTGTACAAGGCCTCAAGACACGACACGGCAAACAGACGATCAATTTATGAAAGATAAACACCGAGAAACAACCAAAGTTGCACACAATAACTTCACACACCGAAAGATAAATACAGTTTCGACAAAATACAATTGTGAACAGACTTAACTTCGAAAAACGTGGAGACCGTGTGGAGCTTCGAAAATCCCTCCCACCGTCTCCGAGATCTCGCGAGATCCTGTCAACCTTGAAAGGTCAAACTCGAGGTCAATAAAAAAGTACATTCCGGCAAGTCCTCGGTCTCTGACCGATTTCTAGTCTGTTTGTCCGTTTGTCCGTTGTGAACAAGATTTATCAAAAAGCTGTGGACGGATTCGGACGAAATTTGGCAGAGATGTAGCATATGTGACAAGGGCGAAATTATTAGATTTTGGTGAAGATCCGGATTCGGATCCGGCTAGTAGAATTTGTGAAGTGATTCTTCACCATTGGGAGATAGGGCCAAAAACGATACAGAAGCAGGATGTCTCAAAAAGTTGTGAACGGATGATTTTGATTAAATGTGATTCTGTATTGTGATTTTCTAGTCTACTCGAGTATACAAAACGTAAACTGTTCACCTGGCGGAGGTATGCTCTCTACTTGAGTGCCATTCTAGTTTTCCATTGAGTTATTTTGGAGATATAGAGGTGCAAAGTTTTTCCAAGGTGGTGCCCATACCACGTGACCTATGACGTCATAATTATCACTAAAATTATATAGGAGGAAGTGCTCCTATGGTGAAAATTTAGTGTCCGTCCGACCCATAAGTGCAGAGAAAAATAATTCATACTGATCGGATCAGGCATTGCACTTGTCGAATTATAACGTCATAATGAAGGCACCAATGACATCATCATTATCATATCTTATTCCCCATTGGGAGTACTTGAAACACACCATGTTTAAATATTTTCCATTGAGCGGTTTCGGATATACAATGCATGACCAAAAATATTTGGACACCCGAACATCAAACATCTCATTCCAAAATCATGGGCATTAATATGCAGTTGGTCCCCCCCCTTTGCTGCTATAACAGCCTCCACTCTTCTAGGAAGGCTTTCCACTAGATGTTGGAACATTGCTGTGGGGATTTGCTTCCATTCAGCCACAAGATCATGAGTGAGGTCGGGTACTGATGTTGGGCGATTTGGCCTGACTTGCAGTCGGCGTTCCAATTAATCCCAAAGGTGTTCAATGGGGTTGAGATCAGGGCTTTGTGCAGGTCAGTCAAGTTCTTCCACACCAATCTCGACAAACCATTTCTGTATGAACCTCGATTTGTGCATGGGGGCATTGTCATGCTGAAACAGGAAAGGGCCTTCCCCAAACAGTTGCCACAAAGTTGGAAGCACACAATCATCTAGAATGTCATTGTATACTGTAGCGTTAAGATTTCTCTTCACTGGAACTAAGGGGCCCAGCCGAACCATGAAAAAAAAACCCAGACCATTATTCCTCCTCGACCAAACTTTACAGTTGGCGCTATGCATTCAGGCAGGTAGCGTTGTACTGGCATCCGCCAAACCCAGTTTTGCCCGTCAGACTGCCAGATGGTGAAGCGTGATTCATCATTCCAGAGAATGCGTTTCCACTACTCCAGAGTCCAATGGCGGCGAGCTGTACACCACTTGAGCTGATGTTTGGCATTGTGCATGGTGATCTTCGGCTTGTGTGTGGCTGCTCGGCCATTGAAACCCATTTCATGAAGCTCCCGACGAATAGTTGTTGTGCTGACGTTGCTTCCAGAGGCAGTTTGGAACTCAGTAGTGAGTGTTGCAACTGAGGACAGACGATTTTTACGTGCTACATGCTTCAGCACTCAGTGGTCCCGTTCTGTGAGCTTGTGTGGCCTATCACTTCGTGGCTTAGCTGTTGTTGCTCCTCGACGTTTCCACTTCACAATAACAGCACTTACAGTTGACAGGGGCAGCTCTAGCAGGGCAGAAATTTGACGAACTGACTTATTGGAAAGGTGGCATCCTATGACGGTGCCACGTTGAAAGTCACTGAGCTCTTCAGTGCGGCCCATTCTACTACCAATGTTTGTCTATGGAGATTGCATGGCTGTGTGATTGATTATACAGTGCATTCAGAAAGTATTCAGACCCCTTCACTTTTTTCACATTTTGTTATGTTGCAGCCTTATGCTGAAATCGTTTAAATTCACTTTTATCCCTCATCAATCTACACTCAATACCCCATAATGACAAAGAGAAAACAGGATTTTAGAAAGTTTTGCAAATTTATTAAAAAGAAAAAACTGAAATATCACATTGACATAAGTATTCAGACCCTTTGCTATGACACTTTAAATTTAGCGCAGGTGCCTCCCATTTCTCTTGATCATCTTTGAGATGTTTCTACACCTTGATTGGAGTCCAGCTGTGGTAAATTCAATTGATTGGACATGATTTGGAGAGGCACACACATGTCTATTTAAGGTCTTACAGCTGACAATGCATATCAGAGCAAAAATCAAGCCATGAGGTCCAAGGAACTACCTGCAGAGCTCAGAGACAGGATTGTGTCGAGGCACAGATCTGGTGAAGCCTACAAAAAGATTTTCTGCTGCATTCAAGGTTCCCAAGAGCACAGTGACCTCCATAATTCTTCAATGGAAGAAGTTTGGAACAAGCAGGACTCTTCCTAGAGCTGGCCGCCCAGCCAAACTGTGCAATCGGGGGAGAAGGGCCTTCGTAAGGGAGGTGACCCTGAACCCGATGGTCAATTTGGCTGAGCTCCAGAGATCCTGTGTAGAGATGGGAGAAGCTTCCTGAAGGACAACCATCACTGCAACACTTCACCGATCTGGGCTTCATGGCAGAGTGGCCAGACGGAAGCCTCTCCTCAGTGAAAGACACATGAAAGCCCGCTTGGAGTTTGCAAAAAAGCACCTAAAGGACTCTCAGACTGTGAGAAACAAGATTCTGTAGTTTGATGAAACCAAGATTGAACTGTTTGGCCTCAATTCTAAGCGTCATGTATGGAGGAAACCAGGCACCGCTCATCACCTGCCCAATAACATCCCAACGGTGAAGCATGGTGGTGGCAGCATCATGCTGCAGGGGTGTTTTTCAGCAGCAGGGACTGGGAGACTGGTCAGGGTTGAGGGAACAATGAACGGAGCAAAGTACAGAGATATCCTTCATGAAAACCTGAAACAGAGCACTTAGGACCTCAGACTGGGCTGAAGGTTCACCTTCCAACAGGACAATGACCCGAAGCACACAGCCAAGACAATGCAAGAGTGGCTTAGGGACAACTCTGTGAAGGTCCTTGAGTGGCCCAGCCAGAGCCCTGACATTAACCCAATCGAACATCTCTGGAGAGACCTGAAAATGGCTGTCCACCGACGGTCCCCATCCAACCTGACAGATCTTGAGAGGATGTGCAGAGAAGAATGGGAGAAAATCCCAAAATCCAGGTGTGCAAAGCTTGTTGCGTCATACTCAAGAAGACTCGAGGCTGTAATCGCTGCCAAAGGTGCTTCAACTAAGTACTGAGTTAAGGGTCTGAATACTTATGTAAATGTGATATTTCAGTTTTTTCTTTGTAAGAAATTTGCAAAACTTTCTAAAACCTGTTTTGTCTTTGTCATTATGTGGTATTGAGTGTAGATTGATGAGGGAAAAAATGAATTTAGACGATTTCAGCATAAGGCTGCAACATTACAAAATGTACAAAAAGTGAAGGGGTCTGAATACTTTCTGAATGCACTGTATATACCTGTCAGCAATGGGTGTGGCTGAAACAGCTGAATCCACGAATTAGAAGGGGTGTCCGCATACTTTTGGTCATGTAGTGTATGTGTGTGCAACATTTTTCCAAGATGGCGTCCGTACCACATGACCTATGATGCATAATTATGAATTTAAAAAATTCTACAAGTGGAGTCACTCCTACGGTGAAAATTTCGTGTCAATCGGACTAACGGTTGCCAATAATTTTTTTTTTTTAAATAATGCAGACAACAACGTATGTACGCCACACGCACACAACCGATCGCCTAACCCTGATTTTTCCCTTCGCGAGCGCAGGGTAACAAACTGCGATTCCATGTTGTATGTATATGTTTAAAATGTATCTCGTTTGGTATAATGCTCTTCTTCTAGTTGAATTTTAAGCTTTGCCGGTGTGTGGAGCTTTTCAAATGCAGTGTGGGAAGCGTCGGCCAGAAATGGGAGACAGACAAACGCATGGACAGACACCATGGTTTGATTATATAATATATATGTTTCTTGTGTATGTATTTGGTTCTTATGGATATCAAACTATGGAAACGATACTATTAACCAAATTGATGCATTTCCTCGATGGCAATATTCCTAAAAGGTTATTTGATGGTACATTGGCAGGTTAAATGATTAGGAAAGGTGAGAGCAACCACACACACAGGACTGAACTTATCAATATATTAAATCAGCTCGTCGAACGCATGCTAACACAGGAAGCTACAGTTGGCTGATTAAAACGAGTTTTCTCAAAAATCCTAAAACAACACCAAATATAATTAGTGAAACACAATATAATTAGCAAAAACATTGTGAATTAAACATTTATATAAATACTCGTACATTTAAAAAAACATTTTCTGTGGTTGCTAGGAGACGCAGTGCAACACATACAAACCAGTTATAAATGTCAATTTCAGAATTTGAATAACCGTTTGATTCAGAGATAAGTGTGGTGTAGATGCTGGGTGGTTGGCATGTTATGTTATCTTGAAGGTAAGGCGCGCATGATTTAATGTATTATCATATAATGGAATATGTGATGAGAGTTATGAATATGTGATGAGACATTAAATCCTCCAGCAAGAACAGTTTGAATAGCGACATTGCATTAATGGGTTGACTGACTGTCTGGACACACCCGAGTGTGTCTATCTGTTGACAATGTAGAATTTGTAGATAATCTTAGTGATGTTGATACGTGACCAAGGTTGTGGATCCGCCATTTGGGGAGGTTCGTGGCTGAATGGATTGAAACCTCGAGGAATAGCGGTGCCCAGCTAAAAACCCTGCGGTTGGTGAACCAGTCAATTGCTTATAGGTTAAGACTCGGATTTTTGTTGAGGGAACTATTTTGATCATGGTTTCCAATTAAAATGTGTATCGTGTAATGCTGCTCCAGGTGGGAGAGGGTCCCTATTCTTTACAGAACATTGTTTCTGTCTCCACGTTTTCCATTGCAGTCAGTGTTTGGAATTACAAAGCTAGAGGTATTTTGAATTACACTTTTGAATAAGGTTAATAACATAAGCATCCTGGCCGCTCCCATAGGGAGCCTGTGCCCTAGTATGTATAATATTGTTACAGACGCGGTTTTGATGTTATTTTACCGAGCGGTTGGTATTACCGCGTCCAAACAGTTACTCCCCGATTAGAACCCGATTCCACCCGACGTTGACCAGATCGCACCGCAGATATTCAATCGGGAAACCTCTAAAGCGACCGAAAGAGAATGAAAAGAGAAGAAGACAGAGTACGGAGGAAGAACAGATTTATTATACACACACAAGCAATGGATGGAAGAAGCAGTCACACAGCGAATCGTTAACTTACACTATTCATTTTACTTAACCCCAAGACAACGAGTAGGACAGACGACGTTCACACTTACTCGGGGGATATTGCAGGCAGGTAGGGCTTGAGGTGGATTGCTGGAGAGGGAGGAGGGTCGAAGGCAGCAGCTCTCAATTCCTCGCGGGTTTTGGCGGGAAAACCCTTCGTCGCGTATCCGCTGCCGATGCTTTAGACGTCACGCGCTGGCTCGGGCACACCTGCTCCTCTCCTTCTGGTGGAGCCGTCTCCCTCCTTTCAGCGCGTCTCTCCAAAGCTGGTTTCCTTTCCGAGTACCTCTCCTCTTTGGCTTGGAGCGTTTCGCATCTCCCCACTCCTCTTGGTGCCGCCT
The DNA here is from genome assembly GCF_964187855.1 of Myxine glutinosa. Classification (NCBI taxonomy): domain Eukaryota; kingdom Metazoa; phylum Chordata; class Myxini; order Myxiniformes; family Myxinidae; genus Myxine; species Myxine glutinosa. The sequence goes on along the minus strand of NC_136268.1, from coordinate 116,176,657 downwards.
CTTCGCTCCTCTCCCAGGTCATCTCTTGAAGCAGTCCCTTACAGTCGCTTTTATAACTCGGGGCGGAATCAAGCCGCCGGCTGCGAGGGCACGCCTACCGGGTCGCTCACCGCGGTGCTGATTGGCCATGTGGGGTTGGCTCACTCCTCCCCTCTATGCCGAGGTGGAGACACGCCTTTCTTCTCCGAGATTAGCACATGGGCAATGGCGGCTTGCGGGATTGAACACAACTCGCACCCTTTTGAAAGGAACTTTGGAGAGCGGAGATGTTTGGGGAAATTGCAAGGGCCTACGCTTATTTTGTTTGATACAATGCAAAGTCAATCTAGTGGGAAACACATATTTAGCCTACATGGAATAAGGAAATACACTATTTAAAAAGATATATCGTGACCTGCGTGTAAGTTTCATGGAATTAACTAGGAGGACGGCTGCGACCATTATTTACATTAACAGGGTGTTACACATAACAAAACCATACTTTTTACATTCGTTACACTTCCTCCAAAATTGTTACACTTCTCAAAAACCGTTACACTTCTAAAATTCGTTACACACTTCTCAAAACCGTTACACTGCACCCTCCTTTCTTCAGGCCCGTGCTCGGGCCTACTAAACTTTAACTTAGTGTGACACATAGGTGTAATTCCCTCTACAATTAACCTGACCCTGAGTGTGACAATCTTAAAACACAAATAAGTATGTCCCCCTATTGCATTGCACCCTGTCTAACAGACTCAAGCCCACAGCTAACCGAATTACGGAATTATTCTCAAACTATACATTTACGGTGGGGAGTATTATTTACAATGACGTGATTTCTTATCTACAACGCAACCCAGGACCTGTGTTTTTTTTTTTTTTTTTCTTTCTTAGGGAACAAGAAAAAGAAATTCCTGTTGGGAGGGAGGAGACAGCACGCATTGCATCGATGCACCAGTACCAATACCACCAAAGCACCCAAAAGCACCAAAAGCACCACAAACACCACAAAGCACCAAAAGCACCACTCGGTGCGCAGTCACCATGGTTCTTAATAAACACAACAAAACAACTGGTGGTGGTCTTCACTTTCTCTGCTGGGCCGATGTTCTTCCCGACGTCTTCTGGCTTCATGCGGCCTATTTGGACATAATAAAAAGCACAACTTGTGTTCGTTTTTATTTAGGGCCTCAGGGGCCAACTAAGGGTGGTCCACCTGTTTGGCATAGGTGCCACCTTACCGAGGTCCGCAAGCAAGATTCCCTGGCCACTATGGCCGGTCTCCCACAGAGGTGCCCTGCCCCAGAACCTGGGGTCCATCAAGTGGTACTTGGCCGCAGAACAACGGTCCATAAAGTGGTACATCAACGCAATGCATGCTGGTTCTGGGAATCTCGGGTGCACAATGGCCACCTCACGCACGCTCCCCTCGGCACCCAATGGCGCACAGGTCATGTGGGAGACAAAAGAAAGACAATTGAGCGAGGGGTAAGGTCACAAGGGTACACGTCAATAAGGCAATGCAAGGCGAAATGCGTACGGAGGGCGAAGTGAGAAAGCTCGTCCCTACCGTACGTCACCCCCCTGTCACCTACACTACCCTTGCCCTTACCCCATATTTACAAAATCTACCCATTTACAAATTCGTCACTACTGTCACGTCTTCCCCATATTTCTCCTATACCAAATTCGTCTCCACAATCCCTCTACTTCAAAATTTGCCATCACCAAATTCATCATCAATCCTCATAAGGAGGAAGAGATGGAATTACGCACAATGTCACACCCACGTCATGATGCGTCTCACAATCCAAACATTTGCATCATAAAAAATAATCAAAACATGGCATGGTGTGGAGTACCTGTCACCTCAGGTGAGTGGATGCAGATGGTGCGAGGAGACTTCATCCTAACTACTTTCTAAATGACATTAACACACTTTACACTACCCGGGGTCTTTCCCTGCCAATCCATTGGCCAACTTACACTATGGGTTCTAAAAACCAATTCCCATTGACCAAACTGTGGTGCTCCTCAATTTGGGGTCTCACTCCCCCGATTCATCTCCCGGTGCCCTCGCACAATTTCTGGGCTGCGACGTGTAGCTCTCCCAGCAGGTCTACCCACCTGCACACCTCCACCACTGCAGTTGCCACCCGAGCTTACCTAGCTCCTCACCCTAACCTAACTAACTGGGGAAGGCCCTCTCCTGGCTCTGTCACCCCTTGGTGCCCTCTGGCACTGGGCTACCCGGGTCCGTCCTCCGGATCCTCGGGCCCCATCCACAACAACTACTACCGGCTCCCAGAGCCCACCTGCGGCCTCACCTGGCCGACATCCTCACAGTGGTGGAGTGCCCAAACCAACTACACACACTAACAGGCTACACGCCCAGCCATTTCCACAACACTAATGCACCCATCTAAGGACCATTCTTTCACCCGCACCACAGATGCCAATATCCAACCACAATTTACCTGTACCCTCTACCTAACACTTACACTACCCGCCCCGGGTATCCGTGATGGGGGTCCACTCTTCCCCCATTCACACCTTTGCACCATCCACTCCACTCCACAATTTCCACCATACTCACTCCACGACCATCCATTCCAATACTCCATTTATTCCACACTACCATTCTCCATACCTGCTGTTGCACACCTGTGCCCTCACACCTGGTGCCACCTGCACCCTCCTTTCTTCCTGGACCATTTGGTCAGCACAACACGCAATCACCACTACTCCCTCATACACTGCTCCATTCACCTGTTCAGTTGCACACTTGTGCAATCACACCTGTTCAATTCTCACCTGTTCAATCTTCACACACACGGCATCATCTCAGCTAACTACTCCCTTCTGAAACTTGCGCTTCCCAGTCGTCCCTTTAAACTATTGCGCTCCCACGTCATTATCAACCACACTAAACTACCTGCGTCCCCACTACAGGTATCAGTCACTATCTAAACCTTAACGTTACCTAATGTCATCTTTGCTAGATCCCTATCAATATAACCAAGCCCTCCCTGGCTCGGTTGTCATAGCCACCCCCTAAACTATTGCGCATTTGCCCCCACCTGTGAGGGATGATGGATTTGCCATCCCACCACATCGGGGAGGTCCCACTATCAATTTGGCACACCAAATTTCAGCCAATTCAAAAATTTTCCATTTACTGCCAATTCTACCCATTATCTGCCAATCATTACTGCCAATCATCAAATTTTGCTTTTTTTCTAATTTCGGGGCCAAAACCCTAACCTCATCACCCGTCGACTTATTACATCCTCTCGGTGCGCCAATTCCCTTCCAAAGCTCGGCTTCGTACAGCCGAGCAATGAACGCGGGTTCTTTGGTGCTGGCGGCTGGATGCGTCCGGCACTCGGTGCAGGGACGGGGGCTTACCCGTGCCGAGATCCCACGCACCACCTCGGCGTGGAGCCATCCAATGTCCCGATCTCGACCTGCCGGCACGTCTCAATAGAAAGTGGTCGCCATAACGACCCTTCCTATCAGGCTGCCCGCTCCGCCTAGTGGAGCCCGGACGCGGCCGTTCCAAGCGAGGCACAGCGTGGATCGCGTACGGCGGTTCTTTCGAAACCGCCGTGGTTCGGATCCCCGCTGGTCCTCGCGGCACGCGAAGCTGCCCGACGCGCACCGAGGGCCCGATTCGGCTATAAGTCGTTCTAACCTCTAACCTGGTTACCGTCGATGCCTCACCTAGATGCTTACGCGCATACGCTACCCCTTTCTTGCTCATACCTCCAGCTGTTCCCATGCTCCTCGTACCTTCCCTTACACACCTCGGTACACTCATTCCGCTCACCGACTTGGTCACACACCTGACCACCGAACACCTTGGCACACATTCGTCGCTCGCACACCTCACCAACACACCTCTTCGCGCCCCTTTCTCGGTCACCTCCTTTGTGACAATCACAGGTGTGCTCTCACCCGCACACCCAACCACGTGCCTCACTACCAATACCAGCGTGCATTCCCACTCACGCTCTACCATTCCAGGTGTGCATCCTTCCATTCCAGGTGTACATCTCGCTCACCTGCCACAACCAACTCACGCTCCGTGTCACTCTCACTACTCTCACCTCCACTCTCGGTCGCGCACTCACCCTTACTCTCGACAGCGCACTCTTTCCTCATGCACCTGTCCATTACACACCTTTCTCGCGCACACTCTCCCGTTACACCCTCTGTAACACTCACCACAGGCATACACTTTCTTGTTACATCCTCTGTAACACTCACCACACCGCGCTTCCATGTACCCCCTCGCACACGCGCTTCGACCAACTCACTCTTGACGGCACACTCACTCCTTGGCGTGCACTTTTTCCTCACACACCCCATGGTCGGACATTCTCGCACACCTCTTTTTTCGCACACCAGACCTGTCGCACACTTCACCAACGGCCTCTCACGAACACCCGGATCCAAACCAATCCCCAAGCCGACTGAAGCTTTCCTCACATCATATACATTGCCACTCACCTCCGTACCTCGTCGTCGCACCTCCTTTGCCACCTGCAAACTCTTTATTTGGTTAGTGAGCAGCACATTATGAGTTGAGCACCGACCTTGTACCAATTCCATTACCTCCTCCTGGATATCTCTCTTAGTTTCTGTCCGTCTCTTCTTAATTTCACTCACCTCTTCTTCCACTTCCTCTAATTTTTGTTTAACCTCTTTTATTTCTCGGTGCGTCTCCTCAAGTTCGTCCTCTAAGGCTACCGTGACCGTTTCTATGTGCATCCTCACCTGCCGGTCCTTTGTCTCCATTATCTCTGTCACCTCGTCCACCCTCATTGTCAGTTCCTCACGTACCATCTGACATCGCCTCTGCGTCGCTATTAATTCGTTTTTAATTTCTTTTTGTGTCGCCTTTAACCCTCCTAGTACCGCAGTGTTCTTTTGAACCTGCTCCACTAGTTCTTTTTGTCCCTCCGTCAGCTGTTCCACCTCCTCCGTCAGATCTTCTATTCCCCCTTGTAACTTTGCCGTATTATTTCTCACCTCTTTCTCCATACGCTTCTCACCTCGCTTTACCTCCTCGCGTAGCCCCGAAACCTCCTCACTTACCCCTCGTCGTATTTCCTCCATCTCTTTTGTAGATGCCACCCTCATCTGTCCCAATTCATCCCTCTGAGCATCCAGTTTACTTTCTAACCCGATTTGCACCTCCTCTATCTGGTTCCCCATTCGTTTGATTTCCGGGGCAGATTGTTCCCCTATTTCCCGCAATTTGTCCTCCATCCTATTTTCTAACCCCATTAACCCATTTTTCACCTCTTTTATCCCGTTGTCTAACCCCTCAAAATTATTGTCTAACTTCTCACCGGTACCCCTCGCTTCGTCCCTCATTACCCCCATTTGGTTATTCTGAGCCTCCATCCGGTTCCCCATTACCCCCATTTTTGCTTCCAATCGCTCACCCTGAGCCTCCATACTGTTTTTCAAACCTCCAATTTGGTCTCCCATTTGTCCCATAAGGGCCCTCATTTGCAGGAAGAAAAGGTTCGAATCCACCAGCGGCGCTGCTACGGTCGCGGGCGGCGTGGCCATGTGCGAGGCGCCATTTTGTGCGCCCGTAACCTCGTGCGCGAGGGCGCCATTTTGTGCGTCTGATACCCCCTCAACCGCCTCCTCATTGCTCTCCTCCTCCCTTTCTTCCCCTAAGTCCTGGGTTACCCCTAACCCGTCTATCTCCCCCACCGACATCCGATCGCCTTGATTGTCTATGGCGCGATCTCAAAATTCGGGTTTTATAAAACAAAATAAATTTCGGCAGCTTGTAATTTTGAGCGCGTTAAACGCGCTTCGGGTCCGATCTCACTCCTCGACACCAATTGTTACTCTAATAGTACAATTGGTGTTCCAAAATTTGGGCCTAACAAATTTAGTCCCAGGTCCGAATCCAACTCCTGACAACCAATTGTTACAGACGCGGTTTTGATGTTATTTTACCGAGCGGTTGGTATTACCGCGTCCGAACAGTTACTCCCCGATTAGAACCCGATTCCACCCGACGTTGACCAGATCGCACCACAGATATTCAATCGGGAAACCTCTAAAGCGACCGAAAGAGAATGAAAAGAGAAGAAGACAGAGTACGGAGGAAGAACAGATTTATTATACACACACAAGCAATGGATGGAAGAAGCAGTCACACAGCGAATCGTTAACTTACACTATTCATTTTACTTAACCCCAAGACAACGAGTAGGACAGACGACGTTCACACTTACTCGGGGGATATTGCAGGCAGGTAGGGCTTGAGGTGGATTGCTGGAGAGGGAGGAGGGTCGAAGGCAGCAGCTCTCAATTCCTCGCGGGTTTTGGCGGGAAAACCCTTCGTCGCGTATCCGCTGCCGATGCTTTAGACGTCACGCGCTGGCTCGGGCACACCTGCTCCTCTCCTTCTGGTGGAGCCGTCTCCCTCCTTTCAGCGCGTCTCTCCAAAGCTGGTTTCCTTTCCGAGTACCTCTCCTCTTTGGCTTGGAGCGTTTCGCATCTCCCCGCTCCTCTTGGTGCCGCCTCTTCGCTCCTCTCCCAGGTCATCTCTTGAAGCAGTCCCTTACAGTCGCTTTTATAACTCGGGGCGGAATCAAGCCGCCGGCTGCGAGGGCACGCCTACCGGGTCGCTCACCGCGGTGCTGATTGGCCATGTGGGGTTGGCTCACTCCTCCCCTCTATGCCGAGGTGGAGACACGCCTTTCTTCTCCGAGATTAGCACATGGGCAATGGCGGCTTGCGGGATTGAACACAACTCGCACCCTTTTGAAAGGAACTTTGGAGAGCGGAGATGTTTGGGGAAATTGCAAGGGCCTACGCTTATTTTGTTTGATACAATGCAAAGTCAATCTAGTGGGAAACACATATTTAGCCTACATGGAATAAGGAAATACACTATTTAAAAAGATATATCGTGACCTGCGTGTAAGTTTCATGGAATTAACTAGGAGGACGGCTGCGACCATTATTTACATTAACAGGGTGTTACACATAACAAAACCATACTTTTTACATTCGTTACACTTCCTCCAAAATTGTTACACTTCTCAAAAACCGTTACACTTCTCAAATTCGTTACACACTTCTCAAAACCGTTACACTGCACCCTCCTTTCTTCAGGCCCGTGCTCGGGCCTACTAAACTTTAACTTAGTGTGACACATAGGTGTAATTCCCTCTACAATTAACCTGACCCTGAGTGTGACAATCTTAAAACACAAATAAGTATGTCCCCCTATTGCATTGCACCCTGTCTAACAGACTCAAGCCCACAGCTAACCGAATTACGGAATTATTCTCAAACTATACATTTACGGTGGGGAGTATTATTTACAATGACGTGATTTCTTATCTACAACGCAACCCAGGACCTGTGGTTTTTTTTTTTTTTTTTCTTTCTTAGGGAACAAGAAAAAGAAATTCCTGTTGGGAGGGAGGAGACAGCACGCATTGCATCGATGCACCAGTACCAATACCACCAAAGCACCCAAAAGCACCAAAAGCACCACAAACACCACAAAGCACCAAAAGCACCACTCGGTGCGCAGTCACCATGGTTCTTAATAAACACAACAAAACAACTGGTGGTGGTCTTCACTTTCTCTGCTGGGCCGATGTTCTTCCCGACGTCTTCTGGCTTCATGCGGCCTATTTGGACATAATAAAAAGCACAACTTGTGTTCGTTTTTATTTAGGGCCTCAGGGGCCAACTAAGGGTGGTCCACCTGTTTGGCATAGGTGCCACCTTACCGAGGTCCGCAAGCAAGATTCCCTGGCCACTATGGCCGGTCTCCCACAGAGGTGCCCTGCCCCAGAACCTGGGGTCCATCAAGTGGTACTTGGCCGCAGAACAACGGTCCATAAAGTGGTACATCAACGCAATGCATGCTGGTTCTGGGAATCTCGGGTGCACAATGGCCACCTCACGCACGCTCCCCTCGGCACCCAATGGCGCACAGGTCATGTGGGAGACAAAAGAAAGACAATTGAGCGAGGGGTAAGGTCACAAGGGTACACGTCAATAAGGCAATGCAAGGCGAAATGCGTACGGAGGGCGAAGTGAGAAAGCTCGTCCCTACCGTACGTCACCCCCCTGTCACCTACACTACCCTTGCCCTTACCCCATATTTACAAAATCTACCCATTTACAAATTCGTCACTACTGTCACGTCTTCCCCATATTTCTCCTATACCAAATTCGTCTCCACAATCCCTCTACTTCAAAATTTGCCATCACCAAATTCATCATCAATCCTCATAAGGAGGAAGAGATGGAATTACGCACAATGTCACACCCACGTCATGATGCGTCTCACAATCCAAACATTTGCATCATAAAAAATAATCAAAACATGGCATGGTGTGGAGTACCTGTCACCTCAGGTGAGTGGATGCAGATGGTGCGAGGAGACTTCATCCTAACTACTTTCTAAATGACATTAACACACTTTACACTACCCGGGGTCTTTCCCTGCCAATCCATTGGCCAACTTACACTATGGGTTCTAAAAACCAATTCCCATTGACCAAACTGTGGTGCTCCTCAATTTGGGGTCTCACTCCCCCGATTCATCTCCCGGTGCCCTCGCACAATTTCTGGGCTGCGACGTGTAGCTCTCCCAGCAGGTCTACCCACCTGCACACCTCCACCACTGCAGTTGCCACCCGAGCTTACCTAGCTCCTCACCCTAACCTAACTAACTGGGGAAGGCCCTCTCCTGGCTCTGTCACCCCTTGGTGCCCTCTGGCACTGGGCTACCCGGGTCCGTCCTCCGGATCCTCGGGCCCCATCCACAACAACTACTACCGGCTCCCAGAGCCCACCTGCGGCCTCACCTGGCCGACATCCTCACAGTGGTGGAGTGCCCAAACCAACTACACACACTAACAGGCTACACGCCCAGCCATTTCCACAACACTAATGCACCCATCTAAGGACCATTCTTTCACCCGCACCACAGATGCCAATATCCAACCACAATTTACCTGTACCCTCTACCTAACACTTACACTACCCGCCCCGGGTATCTGTGATGGGGGTCCACTCTTCCCCCATTCACACCTTTGCACCATCCACTCCACTCCACAATTTCCACCATACTCACTCCACGACCATCCATTCCAATACTCCATTTATTCCACACTACCATTCTCCATACCTGCTGTTGCACACCTGTGCCCTCACACCTGGTGCCACCTGCACCCTCCTTTCTTCCTGGACCATTTGGTCAGCACAACACGCAATCACCACTACTCCCTCATACACTGCTCCATTCACCTGTTCAGTTGCACACTTGTGCAATCACACCTGTTCAATTCTCACCTGTTCAATCTTCACACACACGGCATCATCTCAGCTAACTACTCCCTTCTGAAACTTGCGCTTCCCAGTCGTCCCTTTAAACTATTGCGCTCCCACGTCATTATCAACCACATTAAACTACCTGCGTCCCCACTACAGGTATCAGTCACTATCTAAACCTTAACGTTACCTAATGTCATCTTCGCTAGATCCCTATCAATATAACCAAGCCCTCCCTGGCTCGGTTGTCATAGCCACCCCCTAAACTATTGCGCATTTGCCCCCACCTGTGAGGGATGATGGATTTGCCATCCCACCACATCGGGGAGGTCCCACTATCAATTTGGCACACCAAATTTCAGCCAATTCAAAAATTTTCCATTTACTGCCAATTCTACCCATTATCTGCCAATCATTACTGCCAATCATCAAATTTTGCTTTTTTTCTAATTTCGGGGCCAAAACCCTAACCTCATCACCCGTCGACTTATTACATCCTCTCGGTGCGCCAATTCCCTTCCAAAGCTCGGCTTCGTACAGCCGAGCAATGAACGCGGGTTCTTTGGTGCTGGCGGCTGGATGCGTCCGGCACTCGGTGCAGGGACGGGGGCTTACCCGTGCCGAGATCCCACGCACCACCTCGGCGTGGAGCCATCCAATGTCCCGATCTCGACCTGCCGGCACGTCTCAATAGAAAGTGGTCGCCATAACGACCCTTCCTATCAGGCTGCCCGCTCCGCCTAGTGGAGCCCGGACGCGGCCGTTCCAAGCGAGGCACAGCGTGGATCGCGTACGGCGGTTCTTTCGAAACCGCCGTGGTTCGGATCCCCGCTGGTCCTCGCGGCACGCGAAGCTGCCCGACGCGCACCGAGGGCCCGATTCGGCTATAAGTCGTTCTAACCTCTAACCTGGTTACCGTCGATGCCTCACCTAGATGCTTACGCGCATACGCTACCCCTTTCTTGCTCATACCTCCAGCTGTTCCCATGCTCCTCGTACCTTCCCTTACACACCTCGGTACACTCATTCCGCTCACCGACTTGGTCACACACCTGACCACCGAACACCTTGGCACACATTCGTCGCTCGCACACCTCACCAACACACCTCTTCGCGCCCCTTTCTCGGTCACCTCCTTTGTGACAATCACAGGTGTGCTCTCACCCGCACACCCAACCACGTGCCTCACTACCAATACCAGCGTGCATTCCCACTCACGCTCTACCATTCCAGGTGTGCATCCTTCCATTCCAGGTGTACATCCTCGCTCACCTGCCACAACCAACTCACGCTCCGTGTCACTCTCACTACTCTCACCTCCACTCTCGGTCGCGCACTCACCCTTACTCTCGACAGCGCACTCTTTCCTCATGCACCTGTCCATTACACACCTTTCTCGCGCACACTCTCCCGTTACACCCTCTGTAACACTCACCACAGGCATACACTTTCTTGTTACATCCTCTGTAACACTCACCACACCGCGCTTCCATGTACCCCCTCGCACACGCGCTTCGACCAACTCACTCTTGACGGCACACTCACTCCTTGGCGTGCACTTTTTCCTCACACACCCCATGGTCGGACATTCTCGCACACCTCTTTTTTCGCACACCAGACCTGTCGCACACTTCACCAACGGCCTCTCACGAACACCCGGATCCAAACCAATCCCCAAGCCGACTGAAGCTTTCCTCACATCATATACATTGCCACTCACCTCCGTACCTCGTCGTCGCACCTCCTTTGCCACCTGCAAACTCTTTATTTGGTTAGTGAGCAGCACATTATGAGTTGAGCACCGACCTTGTACCAATTCCATTACCTCCTCCTGGATATCTCTCTTAGTTTCTGTCCGTCTCTTCTTAATTTCACTCACCTCTTCTTCCACTTCCTCTAATTTTTGTTTAACCTCTTTTATTTCTCGGTGCGTCTCCTCAAGTTCGTCCTCTAAGGCTACCGTGACCGTTTCTATGTGCATCCTCACCTGCCGGTCCTTTGTCTCCATTATCTCTGTCACCTCGTCCACCCTCATTGTCAGTTCCTCACGTACCATCTGACATCGCCTCTGCGTCGCTATTAATTCGTTTTTAATTTCTTTTTGTGTCGCCTTTAACCCTCCTAGTACCGCAGTGTTCTTTTGAACCTGCTCCACTAGTTCTTTTTGTCCCTCCGTCAGCTGTTCCACCTCCTCCGTCAGATCTTCTATTCCCCCTTGTAACTTTGCCGTATTATTTCTCACCTCTTTCTCCATACGCTTCTCACCTCGCTTTACCTCCTCGCGTAGCCCCGAAACCTCCTCACTTACCCCTCGTCGTATTTCCTCCATCTCTTTTGTAGATGCCACCCTCATCTGTCCCAATTCATCCCTCTGAGCATCCAGTTTACTTTCTAACCCGATTTGCACCTCCTCTATCTGGTTCCCCATTCGTTTGATTTCCGGGGCAGATTGTTCCCCTATTTCCCGCAATTTGTCCTCCATCCTATTTTCTAACCCCATTAACCCATTTTTCACCTCTTTTATCCCGTTGTCTAACCCCTCAAAATTATTGTCTAACTTCTCACCGGTACCCCTCGCTTCGTCCCTCATTACCCCCATTTGGTTATTCTGAGCCTCCATCCGGTTCCCCATTACCCCCATTTTTGCTTCCAATCGCTCACCCTGAGCCTCCATACTGTTTTTCAAACCTCCAATTTGGTCTCCCATTTGTCCCATAAGGGCCCTCATTTGCAGGAAGAAAAGGTTCGAATCCACCAGCGGCGCTGCTACGGTCGCGGGCGGCGTGGCCATGTGCGAGGCGCCATTTTGTGCGCCCGTAACCTCGTGCGCGAGGGCGCCATTTTGTGCGTCTGATACCCCCTCAACCGCCTCCTCATTGCTCTCCTCCTCCCTTTCTTCCCCTAAGTCCTGGGTTACCCCTAACCCGTCTATCTCCCCCACCGACATCCGATCGCCTTGATTGTCTATGGCGCGATCTCAAAATTCGGGTTTTATAAAACAAAATAAATTTCGGCAGCTTGTAATTTTGAGCGCGTTAAACGCGCTTCGGGTCCGATCTCACTCCTCGACACCAATTGTTACTCTAATAGTACAATTGGTGTTCCAAAATTTGGGCCTAACAAATTTAGTCCCAGGTCCGAATCCAACTCCTGACAACCAATTGTTACAGACGCGGTTTTGATGTTATTTTACCGAGCGGTTGGTATTACCGCGTCCGAACAGTTACTCCCCGATTAGAACCCGATTCCACCCGACGTTGACCAGATCGCACCACAGATATTCAATCGGGAAACCTCTAAAGCGACCGAAAGAGAATGAAAAGAGAAGAAGACAGAGTACGGAGGAAGAACAGATTTATTATACACACACAAGCAATGGATGGAAGAAGCAGTCACACAGCGAATCGTTAACTTACACTATTCATTTTACTTAACCCCAAGACAACGAGTAGGACAGACGACGTTCACACTTACTCGGGGGATATTGCAGGCAGGTAGGGCTTGAGGTGGATTGCTGGAGAGGGAGGAGGGTCGAAGGCAGCAGCTCTCAATTCCTCGCGGGTTTTGGCGGGAAAACCCTTCGTCGCGTATCCGCTGCCGATGCTTTAGACGTCACGCGCTGGCTCGGGCACACCTGCTCCTCTCCTTCTGGTGGAGCCGTCTCCCTCCTTTCAGCGCGTCTCTCCAAAGCTGGTTTCCTTTCCGAGTACCTCTCCTCTTTGGCTTGGAGCGTTTCGCATCTCCCCGCTCCTCTTGGTGCCGCCTCTTCGCTCCTCTCCCAGGTCATCTCTTGAAGCAGTCCCTTACAGTCGCTTTTATAACTCGGGGCGGAATCAAGCCGCCGGCTGCGAGGGCACGCCTACCGGGTCGCTCACCGCGGTGCTGATTGGCCATGTGGGGTTGGCTCACTCCTCCCCTCTATGCCGAGGTGGAGACACGCCTTTCTTCTCCGAGATTAGCACATGGGCAATGGCGGCTTGCGGGATTGAACACAACTCGCACCCTTTTGAAAGGAACTTTGGAGAGCGGAGATGTTTGGGGAAATTGCAAGGGCCTACGCTTATTTTGTTTGATACAATGCAAAGTCAATCTAGTGGGAAACACATATTTAGCCTACATGGAATAAGGAAATACACTATTTAAAAAGATATATCGTGACCTGCGTGTAAGTTTCATGGAATTAACTAGGAGGATGGCTGCGACCATTATTTACATTAACAGGGTGTTACACATAACAAAACCATACTTTTTACATTCGTTACACTTCCTCCAAAATTGTTACACTTCTCAAAAACCGTTACACTTCTCAAATTCGTTACACACTTCTCAAAACCGTTACAATATGTTAAGTATAATATGTGTGTATATAATATGTCACATATAATATATTGTTATGGACCGCGGATAAGGATGTTGTTTTGCCGAGCGGATGGCACCGCGGCTGAACAGTTACCCCGACTAACTCGATTCCCGAACGTTGGCCGGATCGCGCCACAGCTATTCAATAGGGAAAAGACAAAGGCGACATGGATGTGAAGAAGAAGAAGAAGAAGAAGACAAAAAGGTTGGAAATACTACTAAATTTATTCCTACTATTTACATGCTCAAAGTAACCAAGGAGAAGGAAAGATACTAAAATAATATACAGAAGAATCAGAGACACAGTGCAATTATTAACTTATACGAGCTTAATTAATACCCAGGGACAAGACACACAGAACAAACTCACGTACACAAAAGGATGGAAAGGCAGGAGGTGGATGGCTGGAGGGAGAGGAAGGTCCACGGGTACTGCAGCACGATCGGCGCGTTTGGCAGCCGCCGTTCCTTCGCGGCCCCGCTCAAAACTGCCGTCAAGGCCCAAAGCTGTTGTGGCTGAAGCTGCTGTGGCTGCTGCTGCTGCTGCTGCTGAAGCTGCCGCGGTTGCTGCTGTGGCTGCTGCTGCTGCTGCGTGGACGTCGCGTGCTTTCTCCAGGACTCGTCTGACTCGTCTGGTCCAACCACTCAACTCAACCACCCTTTCGCTTCTTGCGCGCGTGCTTTTATAGCGCCTCAGGCGATCAAGCCGCCGGCCTTTAGGACACGCCCATCGGTCAGCTCGCCTCGGCCCTGATTGGTCGGCACGGCCCTCTGGCTCCGCCCTTGATGACGATGGGCGGGCACACCCTTCTTCCCCGCCCCGAACACATGTTCAATGGTGGTTTTGGGGCGAAATCAGCAACCACAGCTGTAGCAAACCTGGCAAACTGCCCAGTGCAGTTGGCAATGGAGGCTTGGAGGGGATGTAGCTGGCAATTGAGGCTTGGCAATGGAAGTTTTTGGGAGTGGGAATGGGGAATGAAGGGAATCTATCTTATTTCACTTGGTGCAATGGAGTGTCATTTTAATGGAAGACAAAGCCTTAACCTAATACACAGAATAAGGAAATAAACTACTGAACAGGGATATTATAGTGTCCTTCATGTATGCTTTATGGAACTAACTACGGGAACGCCCTTTGACCTTTATACAACCACAAACGGAGGGAGGAGGGGCGATATTTTCAACAACCTTTTACAACAACAATAAATAAATAAAAACATTCTCATATCCACAACAATATGTATAATCACAGTTTACGGACATGTACAATTACAACCATGCATGTGTATGTATAATCATGATTCATCTACATGTGCATGTGTATGTGCCGCAACTGGTCATCATCTCCACTCACGACTGTCGAAGACTAAATGGAGCCTTCTATCTTCACCCCAGCAAGGAACCATCATCACTCATGGACCAAGCTGTCTCCGTATCCATGCTCCATTTCCCCCTCCGTTCCCGAAGAGGCAATGATATAGATCCGCACAACCTCCCATGTGGCCTCCAGGGCACCAGGGTACAGCAGTCTCGGTCTTCTCCTTCTGGGTTTCATCCTTTCCAAGTCTTATCTTGGTCTCATTCTTCCTTGATGGGATAGCGTCAGCAAAATCCAACAAGCCGCAAGGCAAGGCCAGTGTGCCCCCATCCCAAACACATGTTGATCGGCCCTCAGCCTTACCAAAGCGGCCATCCTTAGCTCAGTTCTCACTCCCATCAAATTCGTTTTATTCTGCACTGTCCCGGATCCACAGAAGTCGGTCTCATGCAGGTGGAACTTGGCAAGAAAGGAGTCGCCAAAGCTCTCGCCTTCATTCTCAGCATGATGGGGTCTGCAAAACCCAACAAGCTTCCAGGCCAGTCCATATCCCAAATGCACGTCATTCAGCACAACTCTGGTCACCACATGCGTGGCCCTCGGCCTCACCAAAGCTGTTGTCCTCAGCTCGGTTCTCACTCGCATCAAAGTGGTGTTGTATTTGGCATGGTCCACAATCGCACAAAACTCTGCCTTTCTCGTCCTCAATGGGTGAAACTTTGCAATAAGGAGTTGTCAAAGCTCAGGCCTTCTCTCCCGGCAACTTGGCGTCAACAAATCCCACCAAGCTGCAGGGCCAGTTCGCACCAAACACATGTAGAACGGCATGGTACTGGGCACCTCATGTGCGGTCCTCATTTCCATCAGAGCTGCTGTTTTCGGCTCAGTCTTCACTGCCTTTGAAAACTGTTGTATTTTACGTGGCCCTCGGTGCTTTCCATCCCAGATGAGAAGGAGGCGGCAAAGCATGCTGCCTCCGCCTGCCGCATCGTATGTATCTGTGTGGTGTTTTGTGTGTGTGTGTGTTTTGTGTGTGTTTGTTTGCTATTTGTGTTTGCTATTTGTGTGTATGCACTCTTCCATTAACCTTTGCATCTGTAAAAAAACAAAAAACGGAGTTTTGTAACCAACCCATTGCATTTTGGACTGCAAATTCGTAGTTTGAGGTGCTCTTTATAACAACAAAATAGGGGCAATGCCCCTGGTGCTCACCTGGTAGAATAAAGAAGTATACTACACTGACTAAAGTTATTTTAAACCAATTCCAATGCTTGCCAGGAGACAGGGCAGCATGTACAATCATGCTAACTTAATTATGACTTTAGACAAACAAAAATATATAGATTTTGGGGAGCAAGCCCTCTCCCCTATAGACTCCCGTAGACCTCGATTTTTCTAATGCCGTGAACAAACTTTGATACATCATGGGTGATTAAGGTTCTGGTCAGGTTTCATCGAAATTGTGTATGTAGTTTTGGAGAAGAAAGCAAATACCTATTTTGGAGGGGAAGGGGTCAAACAAACAAAAATATATAGATTTTGGGGAGCAAGCCCTCTCCTCTATAGAAAATATAGATTTTGGGGAGCAAGTCCTCTCCCCTATGGAAAATATAGATTTTGGGGAGCAAGTCCTCTCCCCTATGGAAAATATAGATTTTGGGGAGCAAGCCCTCTCCCCTATAGAAAATATAGATTTTGGGGAGCAAGCCCTCTCCCCTATGGAAAATATAGATTTTGGGGAGCAAGCCCTCTCCCATATAGAAAATATAGATTTTGGGGAGCAAACCCTCTCCCCTATAGAAAATATAGATTTTGGGGAGCAAGTCCTCTCCCCGATAGAAAATATAGATTTTGGGGAGCAAGTCCTCTCCCCTATAGAAAATATAGATTTTGGGGAGCAAGTCCTCTCCCCTATAGAAAATATAGATTTTGGGGAGCAAGCCCTCACCCCTAGAGAAAATATAGATTTTGGGGAGCAAGTCCTCTCCCCTATAGAAAATATAGATTTTGGGGAGCAAGCCCTCTCCCCTATAGAAAATATAGATTTTGGGGAGCAAGCCCTCTCCCCTCGACTCCCTTAGACCCTGATTATTTTTCAGTGCTGTTAACAAACTTGAATTGCAACCTACCAAATATCATTTTAGCCAAGTTTGGTCGCAATCCCATCGGCAGTTTCTGAGAAGAAGCTGCAAGTGTTTACGCACTGCCGGATTGATGGACAGATGCCATGCCATCCCATAAGCTCCCTGGAACTATGTTGCAGGTGAGCTGGTCTCATAATCACAGGAATTCATAAGCATTTAAAAAAAAAAATCATATTTGAAATTACAATTCAATTATTATTTAAAATTATTTAAATTATTTAAATTATTTACAATTATTTAAATAAAAATCAACGTTAAAACTCAAAACTCATAAGCATTTAAAATTGCATAACTTTTTATGGCACAAAGCTTATATTAATTTTTTTTTTTGGGGAAACATTTTGGGGTTGTATATTTTTGAAGTGATGAAGTTCTCTGCCAATTTCCTCTTATTTTAAATCTTTCCAATAAGGACCATCGTCAAGACAGAATGTGCATCTACAGGAAGAAATATAAAACCTCCCTGGTGAATGTACGTGTCCTTATGTCGATGAACCTCAAATCCAGCAATCTTCATGTTTTTAATGGCTCAGCGATGTTTGCCATTTGATTTCTGGTTTAAGGATGCTGCGATAAATAATTATGCAATCACATTGTTACCGTGAATACGAGATTTACAACCGCCGGATGAATTGCAAAGCTCAAACAATCTCCTTCATCAGAACGCCCTTCTAATTTTAACCACAATATTGATGCAAGCGATGGTGTCCAAGAGCGATAAAGAACCTGGAATAGTATCTGCTCATCGGAATCCACATGAAGGCACCATTATCGCGGATTTGGATGCTAACTGACATATAGAATTGCTATGCTACCCCTGGAATTTTTAACGATCGGACAGGATGGTGCAGAGTTAACGCACTTGCCATTTAACAGGTATAATTTGGATTTGAATTCCTGACCTGACTTTAAACTCGGATTGGTCCTTAGCAGGCAGGCCGTTGCATCACATGTATGGCCATCCCTTGGATGTATGCCAAGGGTGTCCTATTTACGAGCATATCAGTTGGTGGGCGATGAAGATCTCACGGTGTTTTTCGCTAAGAATTTCGAGTTATTGTCAGCAGGCCAAACAAATTGCAAATTCCTTTCCAAATTGCCTCGAGTCCAACGTCTGGCCTGGCCAGTGGGTTTGTGAAAGATTTTGGTAAAAACTTTCTTCAGCAGACTTTGCAAGATGCGAATAAGTTAAGCTGATGAAGATGTAGTAGTTGCATTGGAATGTTGAATAAAAGCCCAGGCAGCTCATTAATGACTCTCAGGGAGGGTGTCGTCTGCTTGGCTCACCTGGGTATTGTCTGCATGTTTGGCGAACTGGGCTGGCAGCTTGGGATTGGCTACCAAATCCATCATCGCAGTTGACATAAGGTTATTCATTACTCCCACCAGGGAGTAATGCATTCGATCGTGTCTGTGTGTGTGTGTGTGTGTGTGTGTGTGTGTGTGTGTGTGTGCATGCACGCATGTTCGTGAACAAGATATATGGAAAAGTTCTGAACGGATTTGGATGAAAGTTGGTGGGATGATTGCCCTTAGGATAAGGAAGAATTGAATAGTTTTTGGTGAAGCTCAGGATATTATTCCGGATCCAGGAATTTTTTGAAGGATTTTTTACCATTGGAAGATCGGGCTCAGCAGCGGCCACCCACGGCCGGAGTATGCGCTCTACTGAGTGGCGTTCTAGTTTTCTCAATGAACTCATCTCAGATCATGAATTCAAATTTAAACCTGGTAACTCTACCTTGGACATGCTGCTTCGACTCCCCCCACAATGGATGGAGGCCCTCAATGGCAGACATGAGATCAGGGCCTTCGCTATGGACATCCTCACATATCAAGCACAACATAGCTCTCCAAAGTCCCTGCCTATGGAATCTAAGGCTAACTCCACTCTTGGGTCACTGACTTTCTCCACTCTTGTAGCCACGTGTGGCTCGCAACAGTATCCTTCTTCTCCTCTCCCTATCAAGGAAGGCTGTGTTCTCGGCCCCATCCTATTCCTCATCTTTGTGAATGATCTCTCTAACTCTTTGGAAAATCTTCTTTGTCACTTTGATGATGACTCCACCCTCTGCCCCCGACATCCCTCCTCTTTCAGATAGACAGGCAGCTGCCTCTTCTGTCTCATCAAACCTTGACAAAATCACACACTTGTCAAACACTTAGAATATGTCTTATAACCCTGAGAAATTTCTCTCGCTACCTCTCTCTTTCTCTCTCCCTCTCTCTTTCGCTCTCTTTTTCTCTCTTTCTCTCTCCCTCTCCCTCTCTCTCTCTCTGCAAAAGGACCATACTGCAAACCCTCCTATCTACCTTCTCAACAACCCTTTCAAAGAGGTTCATTCAATCAAACTCCTGGGTCTCACTCTCAGTCATGATCTTTCTTGGGCAAACCACATTTCAAAGTTGGCCTCCAAAGCCAGCCACTGACTGGGCATCATCTGTCATACAATATTATTGTTTGGCACACCTGAACTCCTATCCACCTACGAGGCTTTCATCCACATCTTGATGGAATATGCTCTGCCTTTTGTGCTGGCACCCCAGCCTTACACCTTACTCAGTCTAAAGCCGTGGAAATGAAAGCCTTTAACATCATTTGAATCTTTTGCGATGAAGCTGAGTCTGTGGGCCTATCACTTCACCATTGACAACAGGTTGGTTTTCTCTCAGTCTTCTTCCACCTCATTTCTGCCCTTTCCGTGCTTTGTCCCACCTTTCTCTCAGGTATCTTCAGGGCGCTCACGGTTCACCAGTAACCCCCTTCTCGTAAAATTCCTAAAATCCAGAATTACTGCTCATTTCCACTCATTTGTTCCTTTTTTCTCCCCCTGCCTTTGGAACCAACTTCCACATTCTCTTCAAGCTCTTTCTTCCCTCCAGGTCTTCAAGACAGCTGTTCACCACCATCTCATCTCAGAGATCTCCCATCCAATACCATGATCTTTTCTGCACCTGTTAAACAAGCCATCCCTCCCTCAAAAATTGTGCTTCTGTATCCATCTTGTCCACTCCTTCTCCCTATTTTCCTAGTTCTTCCATATTCATCATCGTTACCCACATCCCTTCTTGTCCCTCTACATCTATTTATCTCCGTCGGCCCTGCTGTTGGCATTTCCCTCTTTTCTTTCTGTTGTTCCTTTTCTTCTGTTGCATCCTGATCCGTTCTGTGTTCTAGCTCTTCCACGAGCCTTGACACTGAGTCCAAAAACAAACCCAGCAATCAATTATTATTGACCGAGGAAGGTGATGGAAGGTGATTTTTCAGCCAGGAAGGTGAGATTGTATGTTGAATGCAGTCTCGCCTTTTTGGCTGACATGATTGTAGAAATTGAACATTGAGACAAATTTTTCCCTTTTTTTCATCTTTGTGAGTCAGGTGTTGTTGGAAAACCTGGTGTTGGTTTAATGGTTATGGTGGTGGTTTAAGATCTTATGGTCCTGAGTTTGAGCCCCTGTCGCACCGTTGAAATAACACTAGGTGGGTTGACTCAGCCTGTCATCCATCTGAGGTTGGCAAAATGAATACATACCAGCTTACTGCATCAGCCGCACATCTGCCCTTCCAGAGAAATGATGCAACCTGCAGTCACAGGATGCATATGAAACAAACGGTGTTGTGGAATGAGGAGGGAAACTTATGACTTCCATCCGGATCTGTGTGATTAAAGTAACTACTTACATTGATGTTATGATGATGACTGTGCACACCAGCACATACATCATGTGATAGCTTTCTGGGAACCGTGAAAAATTGAATAAACCGGAATTATTTTTGAGGAGAAGAGTGTATATTATTAGTTTGAATCCCGACCCAGCTATAAACTGTCATCACGGTATTTCGCAGGAATGGCGAAGCATCCATGAGGGTAGAGGAGTTTTGGCTGAAACCCGAATACGTTACAGGTTCCACCTGATGACTCTATCTTTGCTATCTACTTATTTAGGTTCCTCCTGATGACTCCATTGCAAAACAGTCGGACCCTGACATTTGCGAGGGATACGTTCCTGGAAAATTCCGCGAATGTTGAATCTGAAAATTTGGGGGTATTGTTTTAATGGGAAAAGGGGAGATAGGTTACCGGCTGTCCCTGATTGGTGGGAAATCCTGCAAATGTCGAGGAAAATCCACGAATACGCCCACAAAAAAACAGGTACAAAAGGCCGAGAATGTAGAAGAAGGTCACAATTTATCAACCACCAATACGCCCAACCCACAAATGTTGCGACCGCGAATGTCAGGGTCCAACTGTATTTGGTCTTCCATTTGATTGCCTTTTCCTACTCGTCGCATCTTTTGTTCAATTTTCGAATCGGACTAAAACACTCTGGACTCAGCTGAGCCTTCCAAAATGTTACATTTCATGAGTATTATATGATTATGTACAGTCACGTGAAAAAGTAAGTACACCCCATGTAAAGTTTTGACTTTCAACATATTTCAACATACAGCTATTTGATCTTCATTTCAACAATATTGATAGATAAAGGTGATATAATATAACAAATATCATGAAACATTTACATTTTGTAGTCCATTGTATAATTTAAATAAACATAAATGGAAATTTCGCATGTGGAAAAAGTAAGTACACCCCTACATTTATCACTACTTCAAATACCTAAAATGAGAATCAGGTGCACCAGCTCAGGTGCAAATGATTAGAACATCGTTAGAGAGGATCTTGGAGGAACCTGTCTTATTTAAACCTCAGACATTAAGTTTGGTTTGCTCTTTGATGTTGAAGTGTGTGGCATCACCATGCCGAGATAAAAAGAGCTCTTTGAGGCCTTCAGAAAGAAGGTTATAGATGCCTACGAGTCTGGGAAGGGATTTAAAAAGATCTCCAAACAATTTCAAATCAATCATTTGACTGTCCGGAAGATCATCTACAAGTGGAGAAGATTCCAAACAACTGCCAACTTGTTCAGGCCAGGCCGCCCCAGCAAGTTCAGCCCGAGAGCAGACTGCAAGATGCTGAAAGAGGTCTCAAAGAACCCCAGAATGTCATCACGGGACCTACAGGTAGCTCTTGCCACTGTTGATGTCAAAGTGCACAAGTCTAACATTAGAAAGAGGCTACACAAATTTGATCTACATGGGAGGTGTGCCAGGAGGAAACCTTTGCTGTCCAGAAAGAACATCAGGGCAAGACTAAAATTTGCCAATGAACATCAAGGCAAAGACCAGCACTTCTGGAACAATGTGCTCTGGACAGATGAGTCAAAGGTAGAGCTATTTGGCCACAGTACCAGAAGACATGTTTGGCGAAAACCAAAGACAGCATTTGAGCACAAGAACCTGATACCAACTGTAAAGCACGGTGTTGGAAATATTATGGTTTGGGGCAGCTTTGCTGCATCAGGGCCTGGGCAGCTCACCATCATAGAATCCACTATGAATTCTTAATTGTACCAGAGGGTGCTTGAGGATAATGTGAGGCCATCTGTTGGAGAAGTTGAAGCTAAACCGAAGGTGGACCTTGCAACATGACAACGACCCTAAACATACCAGTAAATCCACCAAGGAATGGCTGAAAAGAAAGAAATGGAGGGTTCTGGAATGGCGAAGTCAAAGCCCGGATCTAAATCCCATCGAGATCTTGTGGGGGGGATTTGAAAAGAGCTGTGCATGCAAGAAACCCCTCAAACATCGCACAGCTGAAAGAATTCTGCATGGAGGAGTGGGCAAAAATTTCTCACAGTCAATGTCAGAGACTGGTAGACAGTTATAAGAAACGCCTACTTGAGGTTGTTTCTGCCAAAGGGGGCAATACCACCTATTGGAGCCAAAGGTGTACTTACATTTTCCACATGCGAAATTTGCATTTATGTTTATTTAAATTCTACAATGGACTACAAAATGTAAATGTTTCATGATATTTGTTATATTATATCACCTTTATCTATCAATATTGTTGAAATGAAGATCAAATAGGTGTATGTTGAAATATGTTGAAAAAGTCAAAACTTTACAGGGTGACTTTACTCTACTTTACTTTACTTTACAGGTGACAAAACTTTACTTACTTTTTCACGTGACTGTATTTGAACTTTCGGGCTGCTTTCACAGAAGTGCATTGTGTGACAACCCTCAAGTCAAGCGACTATCAATGCTGCAACAAAATGCTACATTCCATGAAGCGTGTCGTCTTTGTGTGTATGTGATTCCCAAAAGGATAAACGGAAATTGGTTGCAATATTCCCCATCGAATCGGAAAAATTGGAACAAAAAATCGAATTGTACTTTGGTCAGATAGTGAAATGTCAATCACTATTTTTCTTGCATTTTCTTGGTTCACCAGCTCTGATCACAACTCACACAGCCTGCAATGCATTAAATGAAGACAAATAAACTGGAAATGTGAGGGTAGGATGCCGTGTACACTCCTGACGGGCCGATTCCGACTACTAACCGAGTTGTTAGGGTTGTTTCCGATTCCGACTTCCGTTTCCGTTTCCGTTTCCGTTTCCGACTTCCGTTTCCGTTTTCCGTTTTCCGTTTCCGTTTCCGATTCCGACTACTAACCTTTTTACATCTGCAACTAGCAAAATAAAGGAGTTTTTACGTTTGAGGCATTAAGAACACTCTTTGCACTTCTTGTTTTATTATTTTTATTTCTACCTCTGCCACCGAAGGTGGATGGAGGTTATGTATTCACCACTGTTTGTCTGTTTGTTTATTTGTGAACAAGATATCTCAAAAAGTTGTGGACGGATTTTGATGAAATTTAATGGAGAGGTGTTGCGTATGCGACACAAACGAAATGATTTGATCTCAGTGAAGATCCGGATTCCGATCCAGATCAGAGAATTTTAAAGTGATTCTTCACCATTCAGTGATAGGGCCAAAAACGATGTGTAGCATGATATTTAAAAAAGTTGTGGACGACTTGTGACAAATTTGGTGAATGAGTTGAGTAATTGACAAGAACAAGCCGATTAGATTTTGGTATTATTTTAATGGAAGACAAGGCCTTACCCTAAAACACATAATAAGATATAATCTACTGAACAAGGGTTTTATCGGGTCCTTCAATGTGGTGTTTCATGGAATTAACTACCGAGACGCCCTTTTTACCTTTACACAACTCTGGAGGCAGGAGGGGCCATATCCAACCAATGTTACACAACAATTTACCACTACAATACACACAATCAAAAAAATGCAATCCTCATATCCGCAACATATATATATATATATATATAGGTTAGGTTCATGTCTGGATCCAGATCCGCCCTATCAGTGGGATACAAAATGTAAACAGTTCAGCCTGGTGAAGGTATGCTCTCTATCGAGTGCCGTTCTAGTTTCTTCTTGTGTGCTTATTATAATTGTAAATCTGACAGGATGGTATAGAGATCATGCATTAACCTCTGGTTCAATTCCTGAACTGACTATAAACCGTCAGATTGGTGTTTCACAGACAATGTTGCATCCAGAGAGTCTTTTGATGAAGAGTAGGAGAGTTATTGCTGGCACTAACTCAGTGTAATCCTTACTATGAGACTCTTGTCACAGCACTGAACTTACACAGACTGAGAGAGGGGTAAGGAGAGGAGATGTCTGTCTGTCTGTGTTGTGCTAGAACTTAAAAACCGATCAATGGATTTCAATGAAACGAATGATGGTGGTTTCAGGGAACTCCTAGGAAGGTTTGTGTTGCAAAGAAAAGAGAGAAAAAAAGGAACATTTGTGTATGCGCAAACGGGGCGAAATTGCAAACGCGAATGTGCTACTTGCGAAGGACGACCCCGCTCTCCCTCCCTCCTCCTTCTCCTTCTCTCTTCCCCCTCGCCCCTCTCTTAATATTACGGTCAGTGAAGTGATGGGCGGTCTTTGCGAGTTGTATATTATATAATCATATAATCAGTGTTGCCTGGTGTTGGCTTAGCGGTTAGGGTGCTGGCTTGGGATTCCTACAATCCTGGGTTAGAATCCCGGTCGATCGCTGAATTAATGCCAGGGGGCCTGTCATACGTCCCAGGTCAGCAAATTGAGTACGAGTTAACTGGTAATTCCCTGTGCGTCGCAAGAGGTGACTAACAGGGTTGGGGGCAGGAAGGACATCCAGCCATAAAACATTGCTTCAAAAAGGGGACCTTGGTGCCCGAAAAAGGCCAATCCCTGCTCTGCAGGGAAAAAATGGCCTCTAAAGGTGGTTCTTCTTCTTCAATCAATATGTATACAATATTGTAGATATTGTGTACACACTAATTATACATGCTCTTGATGTTTCCCCCTTCTCTCAACTGTTCCTTTTTTCCTGTTGTCCTGATCAGTTTACTGTATCAGTACTATTTGTGGTCTTTGGGGGGGGGGGGGGGGGGGGGGTTGTCACAGGACAGGTGTACGCATCTAGTGCTGTAATAAAATGTGATGTGGTTTACCAAATTGTTTCCTTTTAGCTACGGCCGCTGGATAGCTCTGCCAGCGAAAATAAGGCCGCGTGTGTAAGCCCTCCTTCCTGTAGAGTGCATTCAGAAAGTATTCAGACCCCTACACTTTTTTCACATTTTGTTATGTTGCAGCCTTATGCTGAAATCGTTTAAATTCCTTTTTTCCCTCATCAATATACACTCAATACCCCATAATGACAGAGAAAACAGGATTTTAGAAAGTTTTGCAAATTTATTAAAAAGAAAAAACTGAAATATCACATTGACATAAGTATTCAGACCCTTTGCTATGACACTTTAAATTTAGCTCAGGTGCCTCCCATTTCTCTTGATCATCTTTGAGATGTTTCTACACCTTGATTGGAGTCCACCTGAGGTAAATTCAATTGATTGGACATGATTTGGAAAGGCACACACCTGTCTATATAAGGTCTCTCAGCTGACCATGCATATCAGAGCAAAAACCAAGCCATGAGGTCGAAGGAACTGCCTGCAGAGCTCAGAGACAGGATTGTGTCGAGGCACAGATCTGGGGAAGCCTACAAAAAATGTTTTGCTGCTTTGAAGGTTCCCAAGAGCACAGTGGCCTCCATAATTCTTAAATGTAAGAAGTTTGGAACAACGAGGACTCTTCCTAGAGCTGGCCGCCCGGCCAAACTGAGCAATCGGGGGAGAAGGGCCTTGGTAAGAGAGGTGACCAAGACCCCGATGGTCACTCTGGCTGAGCTCCAGAGATCCTGTGTGGAGATGGGAGAAACTTCCAGAAGAACAACCATCACTGCAACACTCCACCGATCTGGGCTCTATGGCAGAGTGGCCAGACAGAAGCCTCTCCTCAGGGAAAGACACATGAAAGCCTGCTTGGAGTTTGCAAAAAAGCACCTAAACGACTCTCAGACTGTGAGAAACAAGATCCTGTGGTCTGATGAAACCAAGATTGAACTGTTTGGCTTCAATTCTAAGCGTCGTGTCAGGAGGAAACCAGGTACCGCTCATCACCTGCCCAATACCATCCCAACGGTGAAGCATGGTGGTGGGGTCCCAATCATGCATCATGCATCATGCATGGTGGTGTCCCCATCATGCTGTGGGGGTGTTTTTCTGCAACAGGGACTGGGGGACTGGTCAAGGTTGAGGGAAAAATGAACGGAGCAAAATACAGAGATATCCTTAATGAAAACCTGAAACAGAGCGCTCAGGACCTCAGACTGGGCCAAGGGTTCACCTTCCATCAGGACAATGACCCTAAGCACACAGCCAAGACAACGCAGGAGTGGCTTAGGGACAACTGTGTGAAAGTCCTTGAGTGGCCCAGCCAGAGCCCTGACTTGAACCGAATCGAATGTCTCCGGAGAGACCTGAAAATGGCTGTCCACCGACGGTCCCCATCCAACCTGACAGAGCTTGAGAGGATCTGCAGAGAAGAATGGCAGAAAATCCCAAAATCCAGGTGTGCAAAGCTTGTAGCGTTATACCCAATAAGATTAGAGGGTGTAATCGCTGCCAAAGGTGCTTCAACTAAGTACTGAGTTAAGGGTCTGAATACTTATGTCAATGTGATATTTCAGTTTTTTATTTTTAATAAATTTGCAAAACTTTCTAAAATCCTGTTTTCTCTTTGTTATTTTGGGTTATTCGGTGTAGATTGATGAGGGAAAAAATGAATTTAAACGATTTCAGCATAAGGGTGTAACGTAACAAAATGTGAAAAAAGTGAAGGGTTCTGAATACTTTCTGAATGCACTGTGCATAGCCTCTTCCCTTGCCAAAACCTTTAGGCTACCCCCTGGTGGTGCACCATGGTAATAATGCTCCTGAGGGACTGGCTAAATGTCTGGAGGATCTCGGAGTAGGTTGGTACATTAGAGGTGTCGTGTGCATGGCCCTCCATGTTATGACTTGCTGTAACACTCACTAATCCACACAGGGTAGGTGAAGCTCTTTAGCCTTGGTAGGAAGTCTTCCTAGGAGAAGGAAACTCTGATTGCAAATCCCCCTGCTGCCTTATAGGGTTTGTCTCTTTAGACAAGGTGAGGTCCACAGCTGATTCTGTGGTTGCGTCAGAAAGGACATCCAGGCGCAAAAAAACATGCCTCATACATTCCTTTTGGCAAAGCGGGGACCTGAACGTACTAGCCCTTCCATGAGCCTCCGCTATGTATTCAAAATAAGAAGAAAAGAAGAAAGTTAGTAGTTTGTGGGAAGAGTGGGGAGAGAAGGCAAAGGTGTTTGAGAAGCAATAGGGGTAAGGTTGAGGGAAAGGGCATCATGGTTATTGCTTCTGTGAGCTCCGGAAGAAAGGGGGTTGGGGTAAGGAACCAAATATATTCACCACACTTGCGGACATAATAACCAGACATCTCCTAAAGACAAAGCAGGTTTATGTTTAACAAGCCTTGGATAGCGTGGAATCATTTTGATCAAGATGCAAGCACGTTTGAAAATAAATACTGCAGTTGCAAATCTGCCATCAGGGTTCTGTGTGTAATCAAGTGACGACGCTGATAGATGGTACAAACTGCATTAGTGGTAAACTCCAATCTTCGGAGTCCATTGAATGCATCAGCCAGAAGTTTAATGAGGAAATAAAGCAGTGATGGAGCACAAGAGCGGTGATGTGTGATGATTATTTTGAAGGGCTCGGGACATGTTGTTTGCTGAGCCCCCATTAATACCCAAAACACATTTCCATGCACTCTGATTGCTGTGACGCGTGCATGCCGCTCAGGATCACGCATGACGCTCCTATCCACACACGCAGCTTTTGGATCCACACACGATCTTCGGATCCATGTCCGGAATTGTGATATGCATCCAAAGTTTAGGACTATTGGCCTTATTCAAATCCCCACTTGAAATCTCTATGCGCAGCAAAGTGTTTTTGCGCGCGCACACACACACACACACACACACACACACACACACACACACACACACACACACACACACACACACACACACACACACACACACACACACATATATATATATACTAGTATAAAGCCCGTAATAATGTCGAGTTGGAACAGTTCATTTGAAGCCTGGGTCTAGTGTCAGGTGTGCTTATATCTTCTTTATTTATTAGATATCCTACAGACGTAAATGGACACTCGGTTTACTCTGCGCACTTGCGCGTCACGTTCAGAGAATTTCACCTCCCTCGTGTATTTATTGTAATTAATAACAAAACCGCTTCCGTACACCGACCTTGAGGCTCGGTTTGCAAGCCACCGTCTACAATTCCAATGTAAGAGACATAATTACTCTTCTTTTGGGTCTTCAGAGTCCTCATGGTCTTTTGGGTCCTCTGGTTAATTTAGGTCTTTTTGGTGCTCACGCTCTTTTGCATCCTTGGGAACTTCTGGATCATTATTTGGGGTATTTTGGGAATTTGGGGTCTTTTGGGTATTCAGGGTCTTTTGGGTCTTTGTGGTCTGTTGGGTCTTCAAGGGTATTTGGTGTATTAAAGGGTCTTTGGGGTATTTTGGGTCTTTGGGGTATTTTGGGTCTTTGGGGTATTTTGGGTCTTCAGGGTCTTCAGGGTCTTTTGGGTCTTTGTGGTCTGTTGGGTCTTCAAGGGTATTTGGTGTATTTTGGATCTTTGGGGTCATTTGGGTATTTAAGGGTTTTAGGGTCTTTACAGTATTTTGGGGCTTCGGGGTCTTTTTGGGTCTTTGGAGTCTTCAGTGTCTTTTGGGGTTTTTTTTTTTGGTATTTTGGGTATTTAAGAGTATTTGGGGCATTTTGGGTTTTCGGGGTCTTTAACAGTCTTCAGGGTCATTTGGGTATTTGGGATATTTTGGGTGTTTGGGGTCCATTGGGTCGACAAGGACTTTTCTGTATTTTGGGTCTTTGGGGACTTTTGAGTCCTGAGAGTCCTTGGGGTCTTCTGGGTCTTCTGGGTCTTTGGGGTATTTTGGGTCTTCAAGGTATTTTGGGTCTTCCAAGTGCTTGGGGTCTTCTGGGTCCTTGGGGACTTCTGGGTCTTCATGGTATTTTGTGTCTTTAACAGTCTACAGGGTATTTTGGGTATTTGGGGTCCATTGGGTCTTCGGGGTCTTCTGGGTCCTTCAGGTATTTTGGTTCCTCAAAGTCTTAGGGTCTTTTGGGTTTTTGGGTCTTACCAAAATGTTGGGTCTTAGAGTCTTTAGGGTCCATTGGGTCTTTGGGGTCTTCTGGGTCCTTGGGGTCTTTTGGGTCCTCAGTCTTTTAGGTCTTTTAACCGGTGGACACACAGTCGTGTTCAAAGATTGCCCATTAAACCCCCCACTCAAATCCCTCCTAAACCACGACTCAAAGCCTTTAAAACCTACCCTTATGAGGGACACACACACACACACACACACACACACACACACACACACACACACACGCACACACACACACACACACACACACACACACACACACACACATTGTGTTTAATATGGTATATATATATATATATATATATATAAAACACAGTTTGTGTGTGTGTGTGTGTGTGTGTGTGTGTGTGTAATGTTACCGATAGACTCCTAAACGGAGAGGCTCACGTACTTGATATTTGGCACAGACGGCCATTGAGCCTGGGAAGAACATGGCCGACCTAGAAAAATTTATTTCATAATATTTTTTTACCATATTTTTACCTCAGCGCATTTCAGCGAGGAATATTATGCACGGATTCTGACCGGTGGCAGAGCAGCGCGCTGATTCGCTGATTCGCGCTCATTGATGACGATCACGATCACGTGATGACGTGATCACGAATGATGTTCGTGACGCGATCACGTGATGTTCCTTGCCGCCATAAACTCACAGCAAGTAGCATAGATTTTAGCATGATTAGCATTTAGCATGATTTAGCATGATTTAGCATAGATAGTAGCATGTTTCACATAGATTTTTTTTCAGCGAGGAATATTATACACGGATTCTGACCGGTGGCAGAGCAGCGCGCTGATTCACTCAGAGCGATCATGTGATGTTCCATCCCCGCCGCCAGTTGGCTTCACTTTTCAAGGAGTATGAGCGTTCTATATATTTTCAATTCAGTGCGCCCGACTCGCTCACGTACTTGATTTGTGGCATAGACATGCCCATTGGGCCTTCACGGTGTAATTTGTGCGAGGCTTTTGTCCGAGTGAGCTTGAGTCGAGAGGGCGAATGTACGGGTTGGGAATGTACGGGTCTCCCTTCCCCCACCCGGCAACGCCGGTACTGGAGGGCGTCACAGGATCGGTGAGTCTCCAAACCCGCTTCGTGCTATTGCGAAGATTCAGGACGATGTCGCGATTGTTGTGCTGCTCTCCGACCATGAGAACTGCAACGTCATTGTTGACTGGCCCTCCCCGTCCCTCCCCCTTCCCCCTCCCCCCTCCGTCCTCCCTTCCCCCTCCACCCTACCCCCTCCCCTTCTCCTCTCCCCCTCCCCTCCCTTTTCTCCCTCCCCCTCCCTTTTCCCCCTCCCCCTCCCTTTTCCCCCAACCCCTCCCTTTTCCCCCTCCCCCTCCCTTTTCCCCCTCCCTTTTCCCCCTCCCTTTTCCCCCTCCCCCTCCCTTTTCCCCCTCCATTTACCCCTCCCCCTCCCCCTCCCATCACCCCTCCCCCTCCCCCCAGCCGATGCGGCCTCGACCGGCCTCGCCACCTAGCCTATAACCTTCCCGGGGCCCGTACTGACATTTTTTGTTTTAAAGGTTTCCTCCTAACTTTCACTGTTCAGGAGATTAGTGCGTGTAGACAAACAAACAAAAACTTTCCTATATATATTGTTACCGACGCGGTGTTAGATGTTAGTTTACCGAGCGGTTTGGTATTACCGCGTCCGCACAGTTACTCCCCGATTAGAACCCTATCCCGCCCGATTCCACTCGAACGTTGGCCGAATCGCGCTACGCTAAATCAATGAAGGAAAGGACACAACGGCTGGGATAAATGCAATGACACAAGGGGTACAGTTCTCAAGACCTCCGGAGGAGGATATAATATTGGTGATGCAGAAACGGGTAGATTAAACGGTAAGAGGTAAAGCACAGAAAGATGGGCACTTAGACACAGTCTTATCTATCCCCGACAGACCACAGACAAACGGGACAAGACTGACTTACACGGGGATTGATGGCGGGGAAGGACAGGCAGTCGATAGCTCAAGGTGCACCTTGGCTCAGGGGCAGAATCAAACGCGGTCCGGTCCAGAGATGCGGGGAGGTATTCAGCGCTTGGAGGTGGCGTCTTCTCTCTCCGTGGTGTGGGCGCATCTGACGTCACCTCCCTCTTCCTGCGCATGTCCAGCGGGGAGTGACACGCCCTCGGCTCGTTGTCTCCGCCCCAGATGGAATCGGTCCGCCGCTTCCATTGGGTGCGGGGGGTTACCGGGCTCCGCCCTTGACGAGGAGCTGACAGCGAGCCCCTGCGTGGTAACCCCGTCGGAGCACATGTTCAATGGCGGCTAACCAAGCCGGAGTGAGGACGCACACTCCCCGCGCCGCCGCCGCTGTTGTTGTTGTTGTTGTTGTACCATGAGGAAGAGCTGCGGGGAGCTATTGGGAGGTCCTAAACTTTCTAACGGTGCCATACAATCACATTCTGGTGCAACGAAGAGTCAGAATTAATGGAAACGAGTCCTTAACTGACATAGACTAAGAATAACTAGCAAGATGTCCTATAGTTGTCTACGTGAGATGTGGTGGACCTGGATGTGACATTTAATGGGGGAAAAAGGGGGAGGTCGGGTCTACAGAGTGGTGTTTACAGAAAATGGGACTAGGGAATGGGGGATTGGGGATAGTTGGGAAGTATTGGGGAAATAGGGGAATATTTACAAGTGGATATGGATGGAGGCCAATCTCATATCCGCAACATTGCACCCTTCTCTACCTCGGGGCGTCCCGACCCGATAAATTTTTACTTACTTTAGTGTGGCACTCAGATGTAGTTCCCTCTACTATTAACTCAACCCTGAGTGCGACAGTTTTACAGATGTTCACAAATGAGTAAATATGTCCCCCTGCGACGTTGCACCCTTCTCCTCACAGAAACACACCCACAGGATAACCGAATCGCGGAAAGAATCCTCAAACTAAACATACAGCCGGTAGGGAGCATTATTTACACAAGACTACACTGATATTTACACTACGATCCAGGACCTGTTTTTGGAGGAACACATGCAGATGTTATGCATAGAGAGAGCACGCATGTCAGCATCGATACACCAACCCACGAGTGCTCTGTGGCCCTACGGCCTTTAATAATGTGCAGAGCACCCCATCCAAGCACCAAAAGCACCACCCCATCATGTACAGTCAGCACCATCCGGTGCACCAATAAAGTGTTCAATAATCACCGGTGGTGTCGCAGCCGGCCGATGTTCTGCCGCTGGTCTTGCCTTGGAGCCCACTTGGTGTTCTGGCTTCCCTAGAAATAAAGAAAGGCGCCAACCGCGTCCATTTCTAAATTGTGGCCGTCAGGGGGCCAACTATAGTGGTTCACCTCTATGGCATAGGTGCCACGTTGACCCAGAGGTCCATCAACGGGTGGTGCTTGCCCGCAAAAGAACTGCGGTCCATGGTGAGCGGCCACAAAAATTGCGGTCCATATGGTGTATCGATCCAGGCAGCAAGCAGCGAAAGTACAGGCCCACAACTGCGGAGCCAGCACCTCTCTCTCCTCTCTCTCTGCCCCAAAGCCAGATCCTCGGAGGTGGGAGACAAAAGAAGACAATTGAGTAAGGTGGTAAGGGCGCAAAAGTGCACGCAATACAAGGTAATGCACACTGGGGGCACATGGGAACCAGGTGAGACAGGTACGTTCCTACCGTACGCCCCCCCCCCCCACCAGGTAACCTACATTGCCCCTCCCTTACCCCTTACTGTATCCACAAAACACAACACTACCCATAAACATCTACTTTACAAATCAACAAACGTCCCTACTGTCTTCCCCGTTCCTCCCATAAACCAAATTCGTCTTCTCTCCCTCCTAACCAATCAAATTTGCCATTTCCAACTCTCATCAAAATTTGCCATCTCCAACTCAACATCAAAATTTGCCATCACCAATTCATCATCAGTCCCTCCTAAGGAGGGAGAGATGGAATCACCCCAATGTCTTATCCACGTCGTGATGCGTCTCACAAATCCACACAGCAATTCTCCCTTCCTGCAACACAGAACAAAGGAACACAGGTGTGGAGTCATCATCATCACCTCAGGTAAGTGGCTGCGTATGGTGCGACAGGTTCATCAATCCTAACTATTTCCTAAATGACTTTAACAACTTTACATTACCCGGGGTCTTTCCCTGCCAATCCATTGGCCAACTTACACTATGGGTTCTAAAAAACCAATTCCCATTGACCAAACTGTGGTGCTTCTCAATTTGGGGTCTCACTCCCCCGATTCAACACTCGGTGCTCTCGCACAATTTCTGGGCTGTGACGTGTAGCTCTCCCAGCAGGTCTACCCACCTGCACACCTCCACCACTGTAGTTGCCACCCGAGCTTACCTGCTCCTCACCCTAACCTAACTAACTGGGGAAGGCCCTCTCGCACTCTCACCCCCTCAGTGCCCTCTCTGGCACGGGCTGCCCGATCCACACCCGGGATCCTCAGGCACCCACTGACACTAACGGCTCCCAGAGCCCACCTGCGGCCTCACTTGGCCGACATCCTCACAGTGGTGGAGTGCCCAAACCAACTACACACACTAACAGGCTACACGCCCAGCCATTTCCACAACACTAATGCACCCATCCACAATACCATTCTGCAACCGCACCACAAATGCCAATATCCAACCACAATTTACCTATACCCTCTACCTAACACTTACACTACCCGCCCCGGGTATTCGTGATGGGGGTCCACTCTTCCCCCATTCACACCTTCGCACCATGCACACCTCTCCATGCCACTTACTCCAACTCTCTCCACACCACTCGTTCCCTGCTCCATGTATTCCACACACCTGTACTTGCACACCTGTGCTCTCACACCTGGTGCCACCTGCACCCTTCTCTCCCCAAGCGCATTCGCGCTGATCCACAACACTCACTACTCATACACTGCTCCACACACCTGTCCAGTTGCACACCTGTGCAATCACACCTGTTCAATTCTCACACACACGGCATCATCTCAGCTAACTACTCCCCTCTGAAACTTGCGCTTCCCAGTCGTCCCTTTAACTATTGCGCTCCCTCGTCATTATCATCCACACTAAACTACCTGCATCCCCACTACAGGTATCAGTCACTAACTAAACCTTAACGTTACCTAATGTCATCTCTAGTCCCTATCAATATAACCTAACCCACCCGGGCTAGTTTTCACTGCCATACACCCCATAAACTATAGCTCCTTTGCCCCACGTTTGTGAGGGATGACAGAGTTGCCATCCCACCACATCGGGCATCTCCCACTACCAATTTTGCACATCAAATTTCAACAAATCAAAAATTTGCCAATCACTACTCATCATCTGCCAATCACTGCCAATCCTTTGCCAATCATCAAATTTTGTTTTTTTTTTCTAATTTTGGGTCCAAAACACTAACCTCATCACACAGTCTACTCACTAATGCCTCTCGGTGCGCCAATTCCTGTCCAAAGCCCGGCTTCGTAAAGCCGAGCAATGAATGCGGGTTGTCTGGTGCCAGCGGCTGGATACGTCCCGCATTCGGTGCAGGGAAGGAGGTTTACCCGGGCCGAGGTCCCACGCACCATCTCGGCACGGAGCCATCCCATGGCCCGATCTCGACCTGCCGGAATGCCTCAACAAAAAGTGGTCGCCATGACGACCCTTCCTATCGGGCTGCCCGCTCCGCCTAGTGGAGCCCGGACGCGGCCGTTCCAAGCGAGGCCCAACGTGGATCGCGTACGGCGGTCCTTTCGAACCCGCCGCGGCTCGGATCCCCGCTGGTCCTCGCGGCACGCGAAGCCCGGCACACACCGAGGGCCCGATTCGGCTATAAGTCGTTCTAACCTCTAACCCGGTTACCGTCGATGCTTCACCTGCATGCTTACATGCATACGCTACCCCTTTCTTGCTCATACCTCCAGCTGTTCCCATGCTCCTCGTCGTACCTTCTCTAACACACCCAGGTACACTCATTCCACTCACAGCCTTGGTCACACACCCGACCACCGAACACTTTGGCACACATTCATTGGTCGCACACCTCACCAACACACCTCTTCGCGCCCCCTCCCCGGTCACCTCCTCTGTGACAATCACAGGTGTGCCCTCACTCGCACACCCAACCACGTGCCTCACTACCAATTCCAGCGTGCATTCCCACACACGCTCTACCATTCCAGGTGTGCTTCCTTTCTCACCTGTCACAACCAACTCACGCTCCGTGTCACTCTTACTACTCTCACCTCCACTCTTGACAGCGCACTCACCCTTACTCTCGACAGCACACTCTTTCCTCATGCACCCGTCCGTTACACACCTTTCTCGCGCACACTCTCCCGTTACACCCTCTGTAACACTCACCACAGGTGTACACTCTTCCTTACTTTGGACAGCGCACTCTTTCCCCATGCACCTGTCCGTTACACACCTTCCTCGCGCACACTCTTGCGCGCACTCTCCCGTCACACCCTCTGTAACACTCACCACAGGCGTGCATTCTCCCTTTACACCCTCCGTAACACTCCTCACTACGCGCTTCCATGTGCTCCCTCGCACACGCGCTACGACCGACTCACTCTCGACAGCATCCTCACTCCTTGGCATGCACTTTTTCCTCACACACCCCAGAGTCGGACTTTCTCGCACACCTCCTTTTTCGCACACCAGACCTGTCGCACACTTCACCAACGGCCTCTCACGAACACCCGGGTCCATCTCGACCCCCAAGCTCATTAAATCACCTGGCGCATCATACGCACGACCATATTGGTCACCACTTACACCGGGTCCTCTTCCTCTTCGCTTCTCCTCCATCACCTGCGAATCCCTCATCCGGTTAATGAGCACATCATCACGATCCGAACACAGACTTTGGACCAATTCTTTTATCTCCTCTTTTATCTCTTTCTTATCCCCTCTCCGTCGCTTCTTAATTTCGCTCACCCCTTCTTCCACTTCTTCTAATTTCTGCTTCACCTCTTTTATTTCCCGGTACGTCTCCTCAAGTTCGTCCTCTAAGGCTACCTTGACCGTTTCCATGTGCGTCCTCACCTGCCGGTCCTTCATCTCCATTACCTCTGTCACCTCGTCCAACCTCGTTGTCAGTCCCTCACGTACCATCTGACATTCCCTCTTCGTCGCTATCAAGTCGTCTTTTAGTTCTTTCTGTGTCGCTTTTAACCCTCCTAGTACCGCAGTGTTCCTTTGGACCTGCTCCACTAACTCAGTCTGTCCCACCGTCAGCTGTTCCACCTCCTGCGTCAGGTCCTCTATGCCACCCTGCAATTTTACAGTCCCCTTTCTCACCTCCTTCTCCATGTGCTCCTTACAGTGCCTCACCTCCTCGCGCACTCCTCCGACCTCCTCACTCACACCTCTTCTGATCTCTTCTCCCATCACTTGCATCTCCTGCCCAGATGCCACCCTCATCTGCTCCATTTCCTCCCTGTGAGCATCCAATTTAGTTTCTACCCCCATTCTGACCCCCTCTATCTGCTGCCCCATTTGTTTAACTTCCCTTTCCGCTTGGTCCCTCATGTCCCTCAATTTGCCTTCCATACTGTTTTCTAACCCCTCTAACCCCTTCTGCATCCCTTCCATTTGATTCTCTTGAGCGGCCATTCTGTTTTCTACCCCCATTAACCCCTCCTGTATTTCCCCTAATCTATTGTCTAATCCCTCTATTCTACTCCCTAACCCTCCGATCTGGGCCCCCATCCTTTGTTCTAACCGTTGGCTATTGGCCCCCATGTCCTCCCTCAATTTCTTGCTATTGGACCCCATTTCGCCCCCCATGACCCCCATTTTGCCCCCCAATTCGTCCCTCATTGCCCCCATACTGTTTTTCAAACCTCCAATTTGGTCTCCCATTTGTCCCATAAGGGCCCCCATCATTCTGTTTTCCATTTCTTCATTATTCTTGTCCATAAGGGCCTTCATTTGTATAAAAAAAGGTTCAAATCCACCGGTGGCGCTACTACGGTCGCGGGCGCGGTCGCCGTGGCCATGTGCGAGGCGCCATTTTGCGCGCCAGTAACCTCGTGCGCGACGACGCTATTTTGCGAACCTGCCACCCTCACTGCTTCGCTCTCCTCTTGTGCCTCAATTTGGTCCTGGATCGACCCTGCCTCACTCTCCTCTACCGGAACCCAGCCGTCTTGATCTGCCATAGCGCGACTTTCAAAATTCGGGTTTTTATTTTAAAACAAAACAAATTTCACACTGCTTGTAATTTTGAGCGCGTGAAGCGCGCTTCGGGTCCGATCTCACTCCCCGACACCAATTGTTACCGACGCGGTGTTAGATGTTAGTTTACCGAGCGGTTTGGTATTACCGCGTCCGCACAGTTACTCCCCGATTAGAACCCTATCCCGCCCGATTCCACTCGAACGTTGGCCGAATCGCGCTATGCTAAATCAATGAAGGAAAGGACACAACGGCTGGGATAAATGCAACGACACAAGGGGTACAGTTCTCAAGACCTCCGGAGGAGGATATAATATTGGTGATGCAGAAACGGGTAGATTACACGGTAAGAGGTAAAGCACAGAAAGATGGGCACTTAGACACAGTCTTATCTATCCCCGACAGACCACAGACAAACGGGACAAGACTGACTTACACGGGGATTGATGGTGGGGAAGGACAGGCAGTCGATAGCTCAAGGTGCACCTTGGCTCAGGGGCAGAATCAAACGCGGTCCGGTCCAGAGATGCGGGGAGGTATTCAGCGCTTGGAGGTGGCGTCTTCTCTCTCCGTGGTGTGGGCGCATCTGACGTCAC
Organism: Myxine glutinosa; assembly: GCF_964187855.1. Classification (NCBI taxonomy): domain Eukaryota; kingdom Metazoa; phylum Chordata; class Myxini; order Myxiniformes; family Myxinidae; genus Myxine; species Myxine glutinosa. The sequence goes on along the minus strand of NC_136268.1, from coordinate 116,138,216 downwards.
CTCCCTCTTCCTGCGCATGTCCAGCGGGGAGTGACACGCCCTCGGCTCGTTGTCTCCACCCCAGATGGAATCGGTCCGCCGCTTCCATTGGGTGCGGGGGGTTACCGGGCTCCGCCCTTGACGAGGAGCTGACAGCGAGCCCCTGCGTGGTAACCCCGTCGGAGCACATGTTCAATGGCGGCTAACCAAGCCGGAGTGAGGACGCACACTCCCCGCGCCGCCGCCGCTGTTGTTGTTGTTGTTGTACCATGAGGAAGAGCTGCGGGGAGGTATTGGGAGGTCCTAAACTTTCTAACGGTGCCATACAATCACATTCTGGTGCAACGAAGAGTCAGAATTAATGGAAACGAGTCCTTAACTGACATAGACTAAGAATAACTAGCAAGATGTCCTATAGTTGTCTACGTGAGATGTGGTGGACCTGGATGCGACATTTAATGGGGGAAAAAGGGGGAGGTCGGGTCTACAGAGTGGTGTTTACAGAAAATGGGACTAGGGAATGGGGGATTGGGGATAGTTGGGAAGTATTGGGGAAATAGGGGAATATTTACAAGCGGATATGGATGGAGGCCAATTTCATATCCGCAACAATATATATATATATACACACACACACACACACACACACACACACACACACACACACACACACACACACACACACACACAACACACACACACACACACATATATACACACACATATATACACACACACACACACACACACACACACACAAACACACACACACACACACACACATACACACACACATATATACACACGCACACACAACGGTGGACACTTGAGACTTTGGAGGGCTCTGTTCTTCCTTCGGAAACCCTCACAATTCTACTTATTATTGTCGAGTAACTGCTATTCCAAAAACATGTGATTTAAAACGATTGCTGTAAGATGTTAATTTCACAACACACTATATTCAAATTTATTCCGCCCGAGGCCAAGCAAAGCACGTCGAGGCTGTTATTCCTGTTACCTGAAACATTCTATAATCCATGTCTGCAGAAAACAGATTTTTTTTTTAACACAAGCCACATTTTCTATCCGATCACCATGTAACTTTATTCAAAATTTTCCATGGGTACGCTCTCCGATGTTGAAAGTTTTGTGTCAATTGCTCAAGCGGTTGTGGAGAAAACGAATTTAAAGGCGAATAAAGATGAAAAAGTAAGGATGGAAGGGGAAAAAAGTCAGGGTCTCGGCTGATGTTTTACAACATGGTCAGGGATTGTTTTTGATGCCTTTTCATAGTGTTGTGGTTTTTCACGAGCGTCGCCTCTGGATAACTCTACGGTGGCGGTTCTACGAGACCCCAGACGCAGTTTGCAACTTTTATCTCTGGCCGGATCTTCCTGTTCATGGTTGGTTTACCGTAAACGTGATTTCAGCAAGCCAAAAGGGGAACTATCCTGGCGGTTACGTGACATACCTGAGTCAGTCGGCCGAGTTGAACCATTGGCACGTCACATAACCACATATGAGATCGAACTTTGATAACAAATCCGAGCTGGCTAAGCACCTTCGCAGTTTTATGTCGCCATCAAAATGGACATAATAAGTCAGGGCACGGTTTCCTAAATAAATGGCCTTATTGTCTTTAAAAAACAATGTAAGTATTTACAATGGCAGGCCAAACAGGTATTTGCAGGCAGATTAGACAATGAAATGGCATATATGTAAATAATTACAGCACTTATACATTCCCCTTATTCGCTACGTGACATTCCCACCCTCGGATCATTATCTGCAATGACTTGACACTCTACAGTATCTATCTATAATTCCAGTAATCTCTGTGTGTATGTTTGTATGTTTGTCTGTGACCGCTGTTTCTCGACAACCACGGGTCCGATATACTTTAAACTTGCCAGGTATATTGCTGGGGACCCGAGGATGTGCCTTTTCAAGGTTTCATATTAATCGGACAAGTAGTTACCGAGCTATGTCCAAAAAACGATTCAACCAATCAGAGAGCAGCGAGTTATCACGTGTGCCGAACGTGGCGAACAGACTCTGCCTCGGACGGCACATTTGAGAGCGTATTCATTTATTTCACGTTGGCAAACTATGTTGCCGCTATGTTGGCGTTAAACTATGTTTTAAAACTAATTAAAACTAATTTGCGATTCTTTCGCTTTCCTGCGCGTTTGTGTACGCTATGGCGATTTCTTTACCAAACTCCGCAAGCCGTTCGCTTTGGACCAAACCATTTCATGTAAATAGAGGGGGGGGGGGGGGGGATTGTCACCGTACTCGCAAGCCGTTCGCTTTGGACCAAACCATTTCATGTAAATAGAGGGGGGGATTGTCACCGTACTCGCAAGCCGTTCGCTTTGGACCAAACCATTTCATGTAAATAGAGGGGGGGGATTGTCACCGTACTCGCAAGCCGTTCGCTTTGGACCAAACCATTTCATGTAAATAGAGGGGGGGGATATAATTTTAGATATAGATATAGTACGGGCATGCCCTAGTATACAAAATGCCAGCATCATGCATACGATCTGGAAGGGAGAGATGGGTGATTGGCAAAGTATGATGGGCTGAATAATTGGTGACGAAGATGAGTTGAGATACAAATAAATAGATTGGGAAAGGATGGACCCCTGCACACCTTCTCCTTGTTGACTCTGGCTCCCATGTCCTGACTGAAGCTGGGACCCTCTGTGCCTGTACCTTACAAAGCCTTGGCACCGGTGTTTCCTTGTGGTGCTGTGACATCACTGGCAGCACATATTGAATGTGTCTCCTGACAGTGCGCCCGAGCTTCAGAAATTGGACAGAGGCTGAGCTATCGGATGTGGAAACACTGAAGCAAAGGTGTGCAAGGACAGAAAGAAGGTGGAGATATTGGGAACAGAGCAAAGGGGCGGAGGAAGAGAGTGAAGCAATGGTGTCGGAAAACGCAGTAAAAACCGAACGCCGAAGACAATTGTGCTCGAGAAATGACTGGCAAGACGTGAAGGAGAATAAAATAAATAATGCAAGTGAACCAGCAAAGCAAAAGGAATGATAGAAGGAAAGATGCAAAAGAGGAAAGCGTGAGAGGAGAGAAAGACGATAAAGACTTGAGTTGTGCGAATAATAAAATAATCAATCGAGCCCTGAACAAAGTCTGTGATCACTTCAAGCAACAAACCTTACAATAGTCCATTCTCTCCCTCTGTCTCCCAGATTCTTTCACACAGCCCTCATTATGGCTCTCCAAATTCTCCACTTTTTGCTTTGCACCCTCCCCTCATTCATTGGTGGTGCCACTCGCTTGGTGTGATCTTATTCGGGAAGTGCTCACTAAACGTGCCGGACAACGCCAATAACCGGTCTGCAAGCATCTGATTATCGTGTGATATTTCTTCAGGTGCTGATGAAGTGGTTACGGGGGGCTGTGGAAAGAATGTGTTCGTGGTTGAGAAAATATTAGGCAGACGGTCCACAAAAAGCAATGGGGAATGACAAAAAAAAACAAGTCAGGAGACGACGATGGTTCACGAGCGAGCGGTATTCAATGACAAAGGACGGACTATAACCGAAACAGGCCCAGACAGGCCAGGCCCAGAAATGTCAAAACAAAGGTTACTGACCTTGAAATGAGATAGAAAATAATGTATAATCAGTTATGAGGCTAGTTAGCTACACAATACCGAAAATTCCGTGAAAAATGAAATGAAAAAAAGAAACAGAAAAAAACAATAATGAAAAATGAAAAATCGAGCTCCATGGGGCTAGACACGTGACATTGGCCTAACCAAATATCGAAACCCCTGTCAGATTCCACCAAACCCCTCGGAGAAGATGTAGCTTGAAATCGATTACCCCCCTAAAAAGACATCTTTTTCGGGCGTGGCTTCGCCCTTAATGGGCGCAATACGCCCACTCTGGGCAGGACACAACTAGATCATGATATCAACCTCCCACCCAAGTTTCATTAAGATCGGATGATATCATCGGGTAGGTATGCTGCGGACAGACAGACACACACAGAGACAGACGCACACACATGACGAATATAGTGGTCACTTGATAACCCGTGAACCAATATTTGGGGTTTATCACGACACCCTCACAACACAGATCGATCAACACAGACTTTAGACAGTTAAACTAAACAATATATACAAATACAACTTTGTCTGGGGGGTAACATAGGCTATGTGGCCACGGCCTCATGCAGGGGAGTGGGGTGCCGGGAGAGGGGCGTAAATTCTCTTTGTAAATGTGTACCGTGTAGTGCCACCTGGTGATGGTGGCAGAGGGTATTACAATTTCCCTTTTTTCCTTGGCAACACTGAGAAGAAGAAAGAAGAACCACCTTTAGAGGCCATTTTCCCCCGCAGAGCAGGGGTTGACCTTATTCGGGCACCGTGGTCCCTTTTTTGAAGCAATGTTTTATGACCGGATGCCCTTCCTTCCGCCAACCCTGTTGGTCACCTCTTGCGACACACAGGGAATTACCGGTGAACTAGTACTCAATTTGCCGATCTCGGAAGGATGACAGGCTCAGTCAACCCCCCTGGAGTTAATTCAACGATCGACCGGGATTCAAACCCGGGATTCAAACCCGGGATCCTAGGATCCCAAGCTGGCACCCTAACCGCTAAACCAACACTAGGCTCCTTGGCAACACTGAGGTTAAAGGGTATTACAATTTCCTTTTTTACCTGGGCAACACTGAGGTTAAAGCACTCTTTGCAGCGGTACATTTTTTCTCCTTCTCATCCCCCCTACCCCAAAACGGAGGGGCCTTTCAAAGCCACACCCCCCACCCTCCAAAAAGATGTATATGTAGTATATTCCCTCCCTCTCCTCTCACCTCACAAATCCCTTCCCCTTCCACTCTCCCCACTCCACTACAACCCTCTTCTTGTGAAACTGCCAAAATCAAGACTTTCTGCTCACGTTCACTCTTTCATTCCTCTTTTCTCCCACCTCTTGAACAAACTCCCTCACTCTCTCCAATCCCACTCATCCCTCCAGGTCTTTAAAACAGCTGTTCACCACCATCTCTTATCTTCCCCCATCCAAAACCTTGATCTTTTCTACCCCCGCTAATTCACCCCAGATCCACTTTTCTGAAATACCGACATCTTTCCTGGAAGTCCTAGCAGTGTCCAGGTGTTTTTTTAATTTTACCTCTTCCACCCCCACCCCCTTTGTAATGAAATTGTGCCTAAGTTGAACCCAGGTGTTATGCGGTCTCTGTCCACTGCGTGGCAGTTATAAAAACTCGGACAGACAGCGCTACGATTCATTCCTGTGACAATTACTCTGTGTAATGTTGTGCATACTTAGATGGTGCGTATTGCTCTTTGTTCCAGACTTGCTTGTACTAGCTGCTAATCCCTTACTGATTCCTATGAATGCTAAATATTGATATGTTGCTTGTTGGTTGTCTTACAGGTATTGCTAGAGATCGATTCAGAATTAAACTCACAATCTGGGACAATGTTGTAACTCTGGTTTTTAGAACACCCTTCCCATGCCTCCTCCCCCCCAAGCCCTCTACCTCCCACAGATCTCTCGATGTCCCTGCTCTCAAATGTTGTACTTGTGTGCTTCCCCATCTCTCTCCCCCTCCTCCCGCTCCGTTTATTTCGTCTTATGTGTCCGTTTTTTTTGTTTTTTTTTGTCATTAATGTTAGCTGTTACACGAGCCTCGATTTTATATACATAATTTTAAAAAAAATCAAATTGTCTGCATGTTGACACAATAGGCGGATGGGAATTCTCCCTTTCAGCATTATCCCTTTATAGACTTTTCCCTCAACATCACACCACCTTCGCTTGAGACTTTTTGAGATTTTTCTGCAATAACACATTTCCTTAATCATTGCCGGTGCGGTCATGTGTTTTTGCCAGCTCTCGTACCAAAGGTCATACCAAAGTTAAAAATTTTGACATTTGTATTTTTGTCAAACAAAGGAGCCAATCCCCATTCCCCAGCCAATACCATCGACATTGTTTTCAGGTTCATCAACATCATTAAAGGTACATTGGCTTTACACAGAACTACCCCCACAGTTTTGGGCCTCGCACCATCATATTGTTGCGGACATGAGGCCTGTATTTTTTTGATTGTGTTGTATTGTGGTAAATTGGTGATGATTAATGTTTATTCTGCGCCCCCCTACCTCCGGAGCTGTGTAAAGGTGAAAGGGCATCCCATAATTAGTCCACAAGCATACACGTCAGCCAAATAATAGAATACCTCTGTTTGATAGTTATCTCTTATTATGTGTTTTTAGAGTAAGGCTGTGTCTCCCATTAATTGAAATACTCCATTGCACCAGTGAAAGAGATAGATTCCCTTCATTCCCACTCCCAACACTTCCATTCCCCCCTTTCCGTCAATTGCAATTCGCATTGCCAACTGCATGTTGGGCGGTTTTCCCTTCATCTGCCATTGACCACGAGGCAGGGTTGGGGGAAGGAAGGCGGGTCCCCACCTCGTCAGAGAGGGGAGGAGTGAGCCAGCCCCACTCGACCAACCATGAACAAGGGGTTTGGCTTGAGAGGGCGGGGAGAGAAAGTTTGGGGGAGGTTCGAAAAGGTTAAGGGGCGGCGCCTATATAACCCACGGCGGGGGTGTTCCCAGAAGAGATGCACTTGGAGTCGGTTGCCAGTAGAGGGTCCGTGAAGAGTTGGTCACAAAGAGTTGGTCACAAAGAGTTGGTCTGAGTTGGTTGAGAGTCGGTCATCAAGTGGAGAGTGGTGAAGAGTCAGTCAGTAGAGGTGGTGGTAAAGAGTGAGGGACCAAGAAAGAGTTGAGGGTGTGGACCAACGAGTCAGACAAGTCCTGGGAACGCAGCGGACGGAGGCCGCAGCAGCAAGAACACCCAACAGCCAAAGGGGGCCTGAACGGCGGTTTGGAGCAGGGCCGAAAAGGAACGGCGGCTGCTAAACGCGCCGGTTGAGCTGCAGGACCCCCTTGGACCTTTCCTCTCCCTCCAGGCATCCACCTCCTGCCTTTCCACCCTTCTTGTATACGTGAGTTTGTTTTGTTGTTCTGTCCCTGGGTATTTAATTAAGTCTGTAGGTAATCTAGTATTTTCCCTGTGTCACCTGTGTCTTATGTGCTTGTAAATAAACGTGACTGCTTTCTTTTTGCTTGTGTGTAAATAGTCAATAAATTTAGTAGTATTTCCAAACCTTTCTTTGCCTTCGTTTTCCTCTTTGCATTCGTCGCCTTTGTCTTTTCCCTATTGACTGGCTGTGGTGCGATCCGGCCAAAGTCCTGGGTGAATCGGGTGAGTCAGGGATCCTGTTAGGTCGTGGTAATACACCACCGCTCGGTCATCATAACATCTAAACCGCGATCAGTAACAATTGGTGTCAGGAGTGGGATTCGAGGCCCGAACCAAATTTTTAAAACGAACAGAGAAAAAAAAAAATTTGGTCAAAATTACGAGCTGCCGAAATTTGTTTTTTTTTTTAAAGAAAAACCCGAATTTTGAAATCGCGCCATGGCTGGTCAAGGCGACGGGATGCCGGTGGGAGAGATAGAGGGGTTAGGAGTAATCCAGGATCAAATGGAGGGGAGCAATGAGGAGGCGGTTGAGGGAGTATCAGGCGCGCAAAATGGCGCCTCGCACATGGCCACGGCGACCGCGCCCGCGACCATAGCAGCGCCGCAGGTGGATTCGAACCTTTTTATGTTGCAAATGGGGGCCCTTATGGAGAGGCTAGAAGCAAAAATGGGGGTAATGGGAAACCAAATGGGGGTAATGAGGGACGAAGCGAGGGGTACCGGTGAGGGGTTAGACAAGAAATTTGGGAAGTTAGACAATAATTTTGAGGAGTTAGACAAGAAATTTGGGAAGTTAGACAATAATTTTGAGGAGTTAGACAAGAAATTTGGGAAGTTAGACAATAATTTTGAGGGGTTAGACGACGGGATAAAAGAGGTGAGACATGGGTTAACGGGGGTGGAAAATAGAATGGCTGCCCAGGAGAATCAGATAGAGGGGATGAAAATTGGGTTAATGGGGCTAGAAAATAGGATGGAGGACAAAATGCGGGAAATAGGGGAACAATCTGCCAGGGAAATCAAACGAATGGGAAACCAGATAGAGGAGGTGCAAATCGGGTTAGAAAGTAAACTGGATGCTCAGAGGGATGAATTGGGACAGATGAGGGTGGCATCTACAAAAGAGATGGGGGAGATGAAGGAGGAGATACGACGAGGTGTAAGTGAGGAGGTTTCGGGGCTACGCGAGGAGGTAAAGCGAGGTGAGAAGCGTATGGATAAAGAGGTGAGAAATAATACGGCAAAGTTACAAGGGGGAATAGAAGATCTGACGGAGGAGGTGGAACAGCTGACGGAGGGACAAAAAGAACTAGTGGAGCAGGTTCAAAAGAACACTGTGGTACTAGGAGGGTTAAAGGCGACACAAAAAGAAATTAAAAACGAATTAATAGCGACGCAGAGGCAATGTCAGATGGTACGTGAGGAACTGACAATAAGGGTGGACGAGGTGACAGAGATAATGGAGACAAAGGACCGGCTGGTGAGGATGCACATAGAGACGGTCATGGTAGCCTTAGAGGACGAACTTGAGGAGACGCACCGGGAAATAAAAGAGGTAAAACAAAAATTAGAGGAAGTGGAAGAAGAGGTGAGTGAAATTAAGAAGAGATGGACAGAAACTAAAAGAGAAATCCAGGAGGAGGTGATGGAATTGGTGCAAGGTCTGTGCTCACAGCGTGATGATGTGCTCACTAACCAAATAAAGAGTTTGCAGGTGGCAAAGGAGGTTCGGAGACGAGGTACGGAGGTGAGTGGCAATGTATATGATGTGAGGAAAGCTTCAGTCGGCTTGGGGATTGGTTTGGATCCGGGTGTTCGTGAAAGGCCGTTGGTGAAGTGTGTGACAGGTCAGGTGTGCGAAAAAAGAGGTGTGCGAGAATGTCCGACCATGGGGTGTGTGAGGAAAAAGTGCGCGCCGACCAGTGAGAGTGCCGTCAAGAGTGAGTTGGTCGAAGCGCGTGTGCGAGGGGGTACATGGAAGCGCGGTGTGGTGAGTGTTATGGAGGAAGTAACGAGGAAGTGTACGCCTGTGGTGAGTGTTACAGAGGATGTAACGGGAGAGTGTGCGCGAGAAAGGTGTGTAACGGACGGGTGCATGAGAAAAGAGTGTGCCGTCGAGAGTAAGGGTGAGTGCGCTGTCAAGAATGGAGGTGAGAGTAGTGAGGGTGACACGGAGCGTGAGTTGGTTGTGGCAGGTGAGAGAGGATGTACACCTGGAATGGAAGGATGCACACCTGGAATGGTAGAGCGTGAGTGGGAATGCACGCTGGAATTGGTAGTGAGGCACGTGGTTGGGTGTGCGAGTGAGAGCACACCTGTGATTGTCACAGAGGAGGTGACCGAGGAGGGGGCGCGAAGAGGTGTGTTGGTGAGGTGTGCGAGCGACGAATGTGTGCCAAGGTGTTCGGTGGTCAGGTGTGTGACCAAGTCGGTGAGCGGAATGAGGGTACCTGGGTGTGTAAGGAAAGGTATGATCAAGCAAGGGGTAGCGTATGCATGTAAGCATCCAGGTGAAGCATCGACGGTAACCGGATTAAAGGTTAGAACGACTTATAGCCGAATCGGGCCCTCGGTGCGCGTCGGGCAGCTTCGCGTGCCGCGAGGACAAGTGGGGATCCGAACCACGGCGGTTTCGAAAGAACCGCCGTACACGAGCCACGCTGTGCCTCGCTTGGAACGGCCGCGTCCGGGCTCCACTAGGCGGAGCGGGCAGGCCGATAGGAAGGGTCGTCATGGCGACCACTTTCTATTGAGACGTGCCGGCAGGTCGAGATCGGGCAATTGGATGGCTACGCGCCGAGGTGGTGCGTGGGATCTCGGCACGGGTAAGCCCCCGTCCCTGCACCGAATGCGGGACGTATCCAGCCGCTGGCACAAAAGAACCCGCGTTCATTGCTCGGCTGTACGAAGCCGGGCTGTAGATGTGAATTGGCGCACCGAGAGGACCTAATAAGTAGACGGGTGATGGTGATAGTGATAGTGATTTGATACGAAATTTAGAAAAGTGAGTAGAATTGGCAGTAAATGGAAAATTTTTGAATTGGTTGGAATTTGGACGAGCAAAATTTATAGTGAGAGACCCCCGATGTGGTGGGATGGCAAAGCCACCATCCCTCACAGGGTGGGGGCAAATGCGCACGAGCTTATGGGGTTGATGGCAGTGAAAACTAGCCCGGGTGGGTTAGGATATATCGTGTGTAGGGCCCTAGAAGAGATTGACATTAGGTGACGTTAAGTTTAGTTAGTGACTGATACCTGTAGTGGGGATGCAGGTAGTTTAGTGTGGATGATAATGACGTGGGAGCGCAATAGTTTAAAGGGACGACTGGGAAGCGCAAGTTTCAGAGGGGAGTAGTTAGCTGAGATGATGCCGTGTGTGTTGAGAATTGAACAGGTGTGATTGAACAGGTGTGATTGCACAGGTGTGCAACTGAACAGGTGTGTGGAGCCGTGTATGAGTGAGTAATAGTGAGGTGTGTTGTGTTGACCAAATGGTCCAGGAAGAGGAGGGGGGTGCAGGTGGCACCAGGTGTGATTGCACAGGTGTGCAACGACAGGTGAATGAAGGACAGGTGTATGGAATAAATGGTATGGAGTATAGGAATGGATGGTCGTGGAGTGAGTATGGTGGAAATTGTGGAGTGGAGTGGATGGTGCGAAGGTGTGAATGGGGGAAGAGTGGACCCCCATCACGGATACCCGGGGCGGGTAGTGTAAGTGTTAGGTAGAGGGTACAGGTAAATTGTGGTTGGATATTGGCATCTGTGGTGCGGGTGAAAGAATGGTCTTTGGATGGGTGCATTAGTGTTGTGGAAATGGCTGGGCGTGTAGCCTGTTAGTGTGTGTAGTTGGTTGGGCGCTCCACCACTGTGAGGATGTCAGCCAGGTGAGGCCGCAGGTGGGCTCTGGGAGCCGGTAGTAGTTGTTGTGGATGGGGCCCGAGGATCCGGAGGACGGACCCGGGTAGCCCAGTGCCAGAGGGCACTGAGTGGGGTGACAGAGCCAGGAGGGGCTGTCCCCAGTTAGATAGGTTAGGGTGAGGAGCAGGTAAGCTCGGGTGGCAACTGCAGTGGTGGAGGTGTGCAGGTGGGTAGACCTGCTGGGAGAGCTACATGTCGCAGCCCAGAAATTGTGCGAGGCACCGGGAGAGGAATCGGGGGAGTGAAACCCCAAATTGAGAAGCACCACAGTTTGGTCAATGGGAATTGGTTTTTAGAACCCATAGTGTAAGTTGGCCAATGGATTGGCAGGGAGAGACCCCGGGTAGTGTAAAGTGTGTTAATGTCAGTTAGAAAGTAGTTAGGATGAAGTCTCCTCGCACCATCTGCATCCACTCACCTGAGGTGACAGGTACTCCGCACCATGCCATGTTTAATTATTTTTTACTGTGCAAATGTTTGGATTGTGAGACGCATCATGCCGTGGGTGTGACATTGTGCTTTGATGTTCCATCTCTGCCTCCTTATGAGGATTGATGATGAATTTGGTGATGGCAAATTTTGAAGTAGAGGGATTGTGGAGACGAATTTGGTATAGGGGAAATATGGGGAAGACGTGACAGTAGTGACGAATTTGTAAATGTGTAGATTTTTGTACATATGGGGTAAGGGCAAGGGTAGGGTAGGTGACAGGGGGGTGACGTACAGTAGGGACGAGCTTACTCACTTCGCCCTCCGTACGCATTTCGCCTTGCATTGCCTTATTGATGTGTACCCTTGTGACCTTACCCCTCGCTCAATTGTCTTTCCCCTTTTGTCTCCCACATGACCTGTGCGCCATTGGGTGCCGAGGGGAGCGTGCGTGGGTCGGCCATTGTGCGCCCGAAATTCCCAGAACCAGCTGTCTGCATCGATGCACCACATTATGGACCACATGCCTGTGGCCGAGCACCACTTATGGACCCCATGGGTTGGGGCATGGCCCCTCTGCTGGAACCGGCCATGAGGGCCCGAAATCTTGCTGGCGGACCTTGGCCACAGGGCACCGATGCCCCACAGGTGAACCACATGTAGTCGGCCCCTGTGGGCCATAAATAAAATAAAAACGGACACGTTAGGTGCATTCTTTTATTGCAAATAGGCCGCCAGCAAGGGAAGATGACAACACCAGGAAAATAATAATAACCAGCAGAGGGAGCCGAAGAGCAAGAGATCACCTGCAGGGTTAGGGGTTGTTGATTTTATTTTTATGGAACACTGATGAACTATGGTGACTGCACCGATTGGTGCTTGGGTGTGTATTGGTGCGTTTTTGGGTGCTTTAATGGTGCGTCGATGCAGAGCAGACTGTCTCCTCCCCAGAAAGAACAATCGCAGGTCCTGGGTTAGTCTTGTAAATAAAAATAGCGTCATTGTAAATAATGCTTCCCACCGTCAGTGTATAGTTTGAAGACCATTCCGCAATTCGGTTAACTGTGGGCGTAAGTCTGTTAGGCAGGGTGCAATGGAGCAGCGGGACACATTTATTTATGTTTTAAAACTGTCGCACTCAGGGTCAGGTTAAAAGTAGAGGGAACTACACCTACGTGTCACACTAAAAATAAAAGTTGTAGGCCCGGGAAGTGCCTAAGAGGAGGAGGGTGCAGTGTTGCGGACATGAGGCCTGTATTTTTTTGATTGTGTTGTATTGTGGTAAATTGGTGATGATTATTGTTTATTCTGCGCCCCCCTACCTCCGGAGCTGTGTAAAGGTGAAAGGGCATCCCATAATTA
>NC_136268.1:116112960-116120460 GCF_964187855.1 Myxine glutinosa | reverse complement strand
GCATAGGTGCCACCTTACCGAAGTCCGCAAGCAAGATTCCCTGGCCACTATGGCCGGTCTCCAACAGAGGTGCCCTGCCCCAGAACCTGGGGTCCATCAAGTGGTACTTGGCCGCAGAACAGCGGTCCATAAAGTGGTACATCAACGCAATGCATGCTGGTTCTGCGAATCTTGTGCGCACAATGGCCACCCCACGCACGCTCCCCTCGGCACCCAATGGCGCACAGGTCCTCAAGTGGGAGACAAAAGGGGGGAAGACAATTGAGCGAGGGGTAAGGTCACAAGGGTACACGTCAATAAGGCAATGCAAGGTGAAATGCGTACGGAGGGCGAAGTGAGAAAGCTCGTCCCTACCGTACGTCACCCCCCTGTCACCTACACTACCCTTGCCCTTACCCCATATGTACAAAATCTACACATTACCAATTCGTCACTACTGTCACGTCTTCCCCATATTTCCCCTATACCAAATTCGTCTCCACAATCCCTCGACTTCAAAATTTGCCATCACCAATTCATCATCAATCCTCATAAGGAGGGAGAGATGGAATTACGCACAATGTCACACCCACGTCATGATGCGTCTCACAATCCAAACATTTGCATCATAAAAAATAATCAAAACATGGCATGGTGTGGAGTACCTGCCACCTCAGGTGAGTGGATGCAGATGGTGCGAGGAGACTTCATCCTAACTACTTTCTAAATGACATTAACACACTTTACACTACCCGGGGTCTTTCCCTGCCAATTCATTGGCCAACTTACACTATGGGTTCTAAAAACCAATTCCCATTGACCAACTGTGGTGCTTCTCAATTTGGGGTCTCACTCCCCCGATTCATCTCCCGGGTGCCCTCGCTCAATTTCTGGGCTGCGACGTGTAGCTCTCCCAGCAGGTCTACCCACCTGCACACCTCCACCACTGCAGTTGCCACCCGAGCTTACCTAGCTCCTCACCCTAACCTAACTAACTGGGGAAGGCCCTCTCCTGGCTCTGTCTCCCCTTGGTGCCCTCTGGCACTGGGCTACCCGGGTCCGTCCTCCGGATCCTCGGGCCCCATCCACAACAACTACTACCGGCTCCCAGAGCCCACCTGCGGCCTCACCTGGCCGACATCCTCACAGTGGTGGAGTGCCCAAACCAACTACACACACTAACAGGCTACACGCCCAGCCATTTCCACAACACTAATGCACCCATCCATAGACCATTCTTTCACCCACACCACAGATGCCAATATCCAACCACAATTTACCTGTACCCTCTACCTAACACTTACACTACCCGCCCCGGGTATCCGTGATGGGGGTCCACTCTTCCACCATTCACACCTTCGCACCATCCACTCCACTCCACAATTTCCACCATACTCACTCCACGACCATCCATTCCAATACTCCATACCATTTATTCCATACACCTGTCCTCCATTCACCTGTCGTTGCACACCTGTGCAATCATACCTGGTGCCACCTGCACCCTCCTTTCTTCCTGGACCAGTTGGTCAACACAACACACATCACCATCACTCACTCATACACTGCTCCACACACCTGTTCAGTTGCACACCTGTGCAATCACACCTGTTCAATCACACCTGTTCAATCTTCAAACACACGGCATCATCTCAGCTAACTACTCCCCTCTGAAACTTGCGCTTCCCAGTCGTCCCTTTAAACTATTGCGCTCCCACGTCATTATCATCCACTCTAATCTACCTGCGTCCCCACTACAGGTATCAGTCACTATCTAACCTTACCGTCACCTAATGTCATCTTCTAGGGCCCTACACACGATATCCTAACCCACCCGGGCTAGTTTTCACTGCCATCAACCCCATAAACCTAGTGCTCCTTTGCCCCCACATTTTGTGAGGGATGGTGGATTTGCCATCCCACCACATCGGGGAGGTCCTATCAATTTCACTCGTCCAAATTCCAACCAATTAAAATTTGTCATTTACTGCTAATCACCGTACCATCATCAAATTTTGCTTTTTTTTCTAATTTCGGGGGCCAAAACACTATCCTCATCACCCGTCTACTTATTAGGTCCTCTCGGTGCGCCAATTCCCTTCTAAAGCTCGGCTTCGTACAGCCGAGCAATGAACGCGGGTTCTTTGGTGCCGGCGGCTGGATGCGTCCGGCACTCGGTGCAGGACGGGGGCTTACCCGGGCCGGGATCCCACGCACCACCTCGGCGTGGAGCCATCCAATGTCCCCGATCTCGACCTGCCGGCACGTCTCAATAGAAAGTGGTCGCCATGACGACCCTTCCTATCGGGCTGCCCGCTCCGCCTAGTGGAGCACGGACGCGGCCTTTCCAAGCGAGGCCCAGCGTGGATCGCGTACGGCGGTCCCTTTCGAACCCGCCGTGGCTCGGATCCCCCGCTGGTTCTCGCGGCACGCGAAGCCCGGCACGCACCGAGGGCCCGACTCGGCTAAAAGTCGCTCTAACCGCTAACCCCGGTTACCGTCGATGCCTCACCTGGATGCTTACATGCATACGCTACCCCTTTCTTGCTCATACCTCCAGCTGTTCCCATGCTCCTCGTACCTTTCCTTACACACCTCGGTACACTCATTCCGCTCACCGACTTGGTCACACACCTGCCCACCGAACACCTTGGCACACATTCGTCGCTCGCACACCTCACCAACACACCTCTTCGCGCCCCTTCCTCGGTCACCTCCTCTGTGACAATTACAGGTGTGCTTTCATTCGCACACCCAACCACGTGCCTCACGACCAACTCAAGTGTGCATTCCCCACACACGCTCTACCATTCCAGGTGTGCATCCTTCCATTCCAGGTGTACATCCTCGCTGACCTGTCAACCAACTCACGCTCCGTGTCACTCTCACTACTTTCTCCTCCATTCTTGACAGCACACTCACCCTTACTCTCGACAGCGCACTCTTTCCTCATGCACCCGTCCGTTACACACCTTTCTCGCACACACTCTCCCGTTACATCCTCTGTAACACTCACCACACCGCGCTTCCATTTGCTCCCTCGCACACGCGCTACGACCAACTCACTCTTGACGGCACACTCACTCCTCGGCGTGCACTTTTTCCTCACACACCCCATGGTCGGACATTCTCGCACACCTCTCTTTTCGCACACCAGACCTGTCGCACACTTCACCAACGGCCTCTCACGAACACCCGCATCCAACCAATCCCCAAGCCGACTGAAGCTTTCCTCACATCATGTACATTTCCGATTATATCGCCACTCACCTTGGCACCTCGTCTCCGCACCTCCTTTGCCACCTGCAAACTCTTTATTTGGTTAGTGAGCATCACATCATGATTTGAACACAGACCTTGTACCAATTCCATTACCTCCTCCTGGATTTCTCTTTTAGTTTCTGTCCGTCTCTTCTTAATTTCACTCACCTCTTCTTCCCACTTCCTCTAATTTTTGCTTCACCTCTTTTATTTCTCGGTGCGTCTCCTCAAGTTCGTCCTCTAAGGCTACCGTGACCGTCTCTATGTGCATCCTCACCTGCCGGTCCTTTGTCTCCATTATCTCTGTCACCTCGTCCACCCTCATTGTCAGTTCCTCACGTACCATCTGACATTGCTCTGTGTCGCTATTAATTCGTTTTAAATTTCTTTTTGTGTCGCCTTTAACCCTCCTAGTACCGCAGTGTTCTTTTGAACCTGCTCCACTAACTCCGTCTGTCCCTCTGTCAGCTGTTCCACCTCCTCCGTCAGATCTTCTATTCCCCCCTTGTAACTTCGCCGTATTATTTCTCACCTCTTCCTCCATACGCTTCTCACCTCGCTTTACCTCCTCGCGTAGCCCCGAGACCTCCTCACTCACACCTCGTCGTATCTCCTCTTTCATCTCCTCCATCTCCCTTGTAGATGCCACCCTCATCTGTCCCAATTCATCCCCTCTGAGCATCCAATTTGGTTTCTACTCCGATTTTTACCTCCTCTATCTGCTCTCCCATTTGTTTAATTTCTCGGACGGATTGCTCCCCTATTTCCCGCAATTTGTCCTCCATCCTATTTTCTGACCCCATTAACCCATTTTTCACCCCCCTCTAACTGATTCTCCTGGGCAGCCATTCTATTTTCCACCCCCGTTAACCCATGTTTTAATCCCTCACCGGTACCCCTCGCTTCGTCCCTCATTACTCCCAATTGCTCACTCTGAGCATCCATCCGGTTCCCCATTACCCCCATTTGGTTTCCCATTACCCCCATTTGGCCCTCTAATCACTCACTATCAGCCCTCCCTTTTGTCTTCCCATTTTTTCACTATCAGTCCTCCTTCTGTCTTCCATTTTTTCACTATTAGCCCTTATTCTGTTTTCCATTTGTTCCATACTGTCGTTTTTTTTTCTGCATTTCCACCATGAATTGGGCCATGAAGGCTTGTATTTGGGCCGCGCTCATTGGTTCCGCGACCGTGGCCCCCTCAACCACGTGCGCAAGAGCGCCATTTGTGCGTCTGAAACCTCCGCAACCACATTGCCATTTTTCTCCTCCTCCCTTTCTTCCCCGAAGTCCTGGGTTACCCCTAACCCGTCTATCTCCCCCACCGACATCCAATCGCCTTGATTGTCCATGGCGCGATCTCAAAATTCGGGTTTTATAAAACAACAAAATTTCGGCAGCTCGTAATTTTGACCAAATTTTTTTCTAGACGTTTTAAAAATTGGTTCGGGCCTCGAATCCCACTCCCAGACACCAATTGTTACAGATCGCGGTTTAGATGTTATGATGGGCCGAGCGGATGGTCCAACCGCGACCGTTACAGGATCCCCAATTGGCCCGATTCCACCCGACGTTGACCAGATCGCACCACAGATATTCAATCGGGAAACCTCTAAAGCGACCGAAAGAGAAGGAAAAAGAGAAGAAGACAGAGTACGGAGGAAGAACAGATTTATTATACACACACAAGCAAAAAGAAAGAGCGACCAAAATTATTTACAGCAATGGATGGAAGAAGCAGTCACACAGTGCATCGTTAGCTTATACTATTCAATTTACTTAACCCAGGACAACGATTAGGACAGACGACGTTCACACTTACACGGGGGATATTGCAGGCAGGTATGGCTTGAGGGGGATTGCTGGAGAGGGAGGCAGGGTCGGAGGCAGCAGCTCTCAATTCCTCGCGTTTTTGGCGGGAAAACCCTCCGTCGCGTATCCGCTGCCGATGCTGTAGACGTCACGCGCTGGCTCGGTCACACCTGCTCCTCTCCTTCTGGTGGAGCCGTCTCCCTCCTTTCAGCGCGTCTCTCCAAAGCTGGTTTCCTCTCCGAGTACCTCTCCTCTTTGGCTTGGAGCGTCTCGCATCTCACCGCTCACCGCTCCTCTCGTATGTCGCCTCTTCGCTCATCTCATCTGCCGAAGCAGTCCCTTCCAGTCGCTTTTATTACTCCGGGCGGAATCACGCCGCCGGCTGTGAGGGCACGCCTACCGGGTCACTAACCGCGGTGCTGGTTGGCTGATAGGGCTGTCCGATTCCTCTTCTGATCATGACGACGTGCCACGCCTGTGAGTTGGCGGCTCCTACCCCCCTCTTCTCTGAGATTAGCACATGGGCAATGGCGGCTTGCGGGATTGAACACCACTCGCACCGCTTTTGAAAGGAACTTTGGGAGAGCGGAGATGATTGGGAAATTGAAAGGGCCTATGCTTATTTCGTTTGTACAATGCAGAGTCTAGTGGGAAACACATATTTAGCCTACATAAAATAAGGAAATACACTATTTAAAAAGATATATCGTGGCCTGTGTGTAAGTTTCATGGAATTAACTAGGAGGACGGCTGCGACCATTATTTACATTACGATGGTGTTACACATAACAAAACCATACTTTTCACATTCGTTACACTTCCTCCAAAATTGTTACACTTCTCAAAAACCGTATACACTTCTCAAATTCGTTACACTTCTCAAAACCGTTACAATATATATATATCTATATCTATATCTATATACGGGCTTATATATAAACACACACACACTCACATATACATAAACACACACACACACACACGCACACACACACACACCACACAAACATATATATATAATATATATATATATAAACACACACACACACACAAACATATATATATATATATATATATATATATATATATATATATATATATATATATATATATATATATATATATATATATAAACACACACACACTCACATATACATAAACACACACAGACACACACACACACACACACACACACACAAATATATATATATATATATGTATGTATATATATATATATGTATATATATATATATGTATATATATATATATATATGTATATATATGTATAATGTATATATATATGATATATATGTATATATATATATATATATGTATATATATATATGTATATATATATATATGTATATATATATATACTCAAAGGCAAAAGGTTATTGTGACACACAAACAACAAACAGAATCAGTGTTAAACTTTTACTGCCACGAATGAAATGTTATTACATGGAAAGACAAATGTTTCAAGGTATGGTAACGATCAACTGTCCATAAGAACAGTGCACCTGGCATATGCAAATGAGCCACAACACAAGAGGGGGTTCACAAGCAAGTTCACACAGTCAGTTGCGAGTGTGTCCACCTTGTGCATTGATGCAGGCCTGGCACCTTCGCCTCATTGAGGCCACTAAACGTCGATGAAAGTCCTTGGGAAGATCATTCCATATCCGAGGAAGGATTTGGTGGAGTTCCGGCAGCGTTTTTGGAGGATTTGGATGACGTCATAAACGTCGCTCCATTTCTTCCCAGACGTGTTCAATGGGTGACAAATCAGGGGATCTTGCAGGCCAGGGTAACACATTAACATTGTTCTGATTAAGATACTGCTGTACAACTCGAGCAACGTGTGGTCTGGCATTATCGTGTTGAAACGTCACTCTAGGGCCGTTCTGTTGCAAAAACGGTAAAGCGGCCATTTGCAAAATCTCGTCTCGGTACCTCACAGCATTCAAGTTCCCCTCAATCACAATCATTGGCGTTCTTGCTGCAGCTGTTATCCCACCCCAGATCATAACGCCCCCACCTCCAAAACGATCCCCTTCCAGAACACATGGCCTGATGTAACGTTCACCTGTGCACCTGTAGACACGTGTCCTACCGTCAGCTCGGCGAAGCTATGCCAAATGTTGTTTCTATGGACGTTGAATCGACGAGCAACATCACGCTGCGAGGTACCAGACTGAAGCATACCTATAGCTCTCCATCTGTCATTTTCCCCGAGGCGTGGCATGTCGAACTTATTCCAGAACGATGAATAGAGGTGTTTTTCTGACTTCTGCACTTCTTAAGACTGCATTGAGTGGAAATGATAAGCGTCTGGTTGTCTGGCCTTTTAAAGTGAACATTGCTGGCCATTTTTCTCGAATATGTCATGCTTCTTGCAAATTTCGTGCAATTCGAAGAACAACTGCTTGTTGCGTTTCTTCGACCATT
>NC_136268.1:116002624-116112760 GCF_964187855.1 Myxine glutinosa | reverse complement strand
TATGTTGCAGCCTTATGCTGAAATCGTTTAAATTCATTTTTTCCCTTATTAATCTACACACAATACCCCATAATGACAAAGAGAAAACAGGATTTTTGAAAGTTTTGCGAATTTATTTTTTAAAAAAACTGAAATATCACATTGACATAAGTATTCAGACCCTTTGCCTTGACACTTGAAATTTAGCTCAGGTACCTGCCATTTCTCTTCATCATCTATATATATATATTGTTACGGTCCGCGGATTAGGATGTTATTTTACCGAGCGGTGGTGTTGCCGCGGCCGAACAGTGCTTCCCTGATTAAAACCCGATTTACCCCAAACTTTGGCCGGATCGCGCCACCGCTATTCAATCGGGAAAACTCTAAAGCGACCGAATGCAAAGAGGAAGAAGACGTACAGAAGAATAACTGGATTTATTATTTACACACATATAAGCAAGAAGAAAGCAGTCACGTTTATTTATAGGGACATGAGACGCAGGTGACACAGTGAAATCTTTAGCTTATACAGACTTATTGTTACTACCCAGGACAGCATGAACAAAACAAACTCACGTACGCAAATGGATGGAAATTGCAGGCAGGAATGACAGGAGGTGGGTGGCTGGAGGAAGGCACGGAGCTGGCTGGAGTTTGATCCCGCACGGGACGTCGGGCTGGACCTCGACGGCCGCCGATGCCACCGATCCTGTCGTGTGCGCGGGGTAGCGGGTCGGAGCTGCTTGGTGGAGCCAAGCCAACGCTGCTGGTGGGGGGGTCTGGCGTGACGGGTTCTCTCTCCCTCTCTCACTAACTCCAGGACTCTTTCCCTCTTGCTTAGTCCAACTCTTCCTCACCACCGACAACTCAACGCAACCCCTCCACTCTACGCAAACACTGACCACCACTGACGACCAACCCAGCTCTGACCAAAAAAACCACACACTCCGACTTGTCGTAGCTCATTCCGTAAAAGCTCATCTGCTTCGGGAAACGCCCTGCCATGGGTTATATAGGCCCCGCCCCTCAACCTTTGCGAGCCTCCCCGATCGCTCTTCCTCCGCCCTCTCTAGCCAAACCCCTGGCTCATGGTTGGTCGAGTGGGGCTGGCTCACTCCTCCCCTCTATGACGAGGTGGAGACACGCCTTTCTTCTCCGACCCTGCCTCGTGGTCAATGGCGGTTGAAGAGAAAACCGCCCAAAATGCAGTTGGCCATCGAAACGAAATGAAAGGGGACATATTCTTATTTCACTTGGTACAATGGAGTATTTAAGTTAATGGGAGACAAGGCCTTACCCTAAGACACATAATAAGATATAAGCTATCGAACAGGGGTATTCTATGGTTGGCTGACGTGGATGCTTTATGGACTAATTACCGAGACGCCCTTTCTACCTTTACACAACTCCGGAGGCAGGAGGCGCAGAATAAACAATAATAATCATAATAAAACACACAATAAAAAAAAATACAGTCCTCATATCCGCAACGCTGCACCCTCCTCCTCTCAGGCACGTCCCGGGCGTACAACTTTTATTTAGTGTGACACGTAGGTGTAGTTCCCTCTACTCTTAACCTGACCCTGAGTGTGACAGTTTTAAAACATAAATAAATGTGTCCCGCTGCTCCATTGCACCCTGCCTCACAGACTTACGCCCACAGTTAACCGAATTGCGGATTGGTCTTCAAACTATACATTCACGGTGGGGAGCATTATTTACAATTGACGCTACTTTTATTTACAAGACTAACCCAGGACCTGTAATTGTTCTTTCTGGGGGGGAGACAGTCTGCTCTGCATCAATGCACCATTAACGCACCTATAACGCACCAACACACCCTCAAGCACCAATCGGTGCAGTCACCATTGTTCAACAATGTTCAATAATAAAAATAAACTCAACAACCCCTAACCCTGCAGGTGGTCTCTTGCTCTTCGGCTCCCTCTGCTGGTTATTATTATTGTCTTCCAGATGTTGTCTTTTTCTTTGCTTTTCTTACTGGCGGCCTATTTGAACTGAAAAATGCACCCAATGTGTCCTTTTTATTTTATTTTATTTATGGCCCACAGGGCCAACTACGTGTGGTTCACCTGTGGGGCATCGGTGCCCTGTGGCCAAGGTCCGCCAGCAAGATTTCGGGCCCTCATGGCCGGTTCCAGCAGAGGGGCCATGCCCCAACCCATGGGGTCCATAAGTGGTGCTCGGCCACAGACATGTGGTCCATAATGTGGTGCATCGATGCAGACAGCTGGTTCTGAGAGTTCCGGGCGCACAATGGCCGACTCACGCACGCTCCCCTTGGCGCCCAATGGCGCACAGGTCATGTGGGAGACAAAAGGGGAAAGACAAATGAGCGAGGGGTAAGGTCACAAGGGTACACATCAATAAGGCAATGCAAGGCGAAATGCGTACAGAGGGCGAAGTGAGAAAGCTCGTCCCTACCGTACATCACCCCCTGGTCACCTACACTACCCTTGCCCTTACCCCATATGTACAAAAATCTACACATTTACAAATTCGTCGCTACCGTCACGTCTTCCCCATATTTCCCTATTCCAAATTCGTCACCACAATCCCTCTAGCCAAAATTTGCTATCACCAAATTCATCATCAATCCTCATAAGGAGGAAGAGATGGAACATCAAGCACAATGTCACACCCACGTCATGATGCGTCTCACAAGCCAAAACATTTGCACATAAAAATAATTAAACATGGCATGGTGTGGAGTACCTGTCACCTCAGGTGAGTGGATGTAGATGGTGCGAGGAGACTTCCTAATCCTAACTATCCTCTAAATGACTTTAACACACGTTACACTACCCGGGGTCTTTCCCTGCCAATCCATTGGCCACTTACACTACGGGTTCTAATAACCAATTCCCATTGACCAAACTGTGGTGCTTCTCAATTTGGGGTCTCACTCCCCCGATTCATCTCCCGGTGCCCTTGCACAATTTCTGGGCTGTGACGTGTAGCTCTCCCAGCAGGTCTACCCACCTGCACACCTCCACCACTGTAGTTGCCACCCGAGCTTACCTGCTCCTTAACCTAACCTATCTACTGGGGAAGGCCCCTCCTGGCTCTGTCACCCCTCGGTGCCCTCTGGCACTGGGCTACCCGGGTCCGTCCTCCAGATCCTCGGGCCCCATCCACAACAACTCTACCGGCTCCCAGAGCCCACCTGCGGCCTCACCTGGCCGACATCCTCACAGTGGTGGAGTGCCAAAACCAACTATACACACTAACAGGCTACACGCCCAGCCATTTCCACAACACTAATGCACCCATCCAAACATCATTCTTCCACCCGCACCACAGATGCCAATATCCAACCACAATTTACCTATACCCTCTACCTAACACTTACACTACCCGCCCCGGGTATCCGTGAGGGGGGTCCACTCTTCCCCCATTCACACCTTCGCACCATCCACTCCACTCCATAGTTTCCACCATACTCACTCCACGACCATCCATTCCAATACTCCATATACTCCACACTACCATTTATTCCACACAACCATTCTCCATACACCTGTTGTTGCACACCTGTGCAATCACACCTGGTGCCACCTGCACCCTCCTCCTCTTCCTGGACCATTTGGTCAGCACAATACACAATCACCTTCACTCACTCATACACTGCTCCATCCACCTGTTCAGTTGCACACCTGTGCAATCACACCTGTTCAATCATACACTTTTCACAATACACTTCTAAATACACCTCCAACACTCACACGGCATCATCTCATCTAACTACTCCCCTCTGAAACTTGCGCTTCCCAGTCATCCCTTTAAACTATTGCGCTCCCTCGTCATTATCATCCACACTAATCTACCTGCGTCCCCACTACAGGTATCATTGTCACTACCTAACCTTAACGTCACCTAAGGTCATCTTCACTAGATCCCTACACACGATATATCCTAACCCACCCGGGCTAGTTTTCACTGCCATCAACCCCATAAACTAGTGCTCCTTTGCCCCCCCCCCCCCCCCCCCCGTGAGGGATGACAGAGTTGCCATCCCACCACATCGGGGAGGTCCCACTATCAATTTTGCTCGTCCAAATTCCAACCAATCAAAAATTTTCTATTTACTGCCAATTCTATTCCAATCACCAAATTTTGCCTTTTTCTAATTTTGGGTCCAAAACACTAACCTCATCACCCGTCTACTTATTAGATCCTCTCGGTGCGCCAATTCACGTCTACAGCCCGGCTTCGTAAAGCCGAGCAATGAATGCGGGTTCTTTGGTGCCGGCGGCTGGATGCGTCCGGCACTCGGTGCAGGGACGGGGGCTTACCCGTGCCGAGATCCCACGCACCACCTCGGCGCGGAGCCATCCCATGGCCCGATCTCGACCTGCCGGAAAG
Source organism: Myxine glutinosa (assembly GCF_964187855.1). Classification (NCBI taxonomy): domain Eukaryota; kingdom Metazoa; phylum Chordata; class Myxini; order Myxiniformes; family Myxinidae; genus Myxine; species Myxine glutinosa. The sequence goes on along the minus strand of NC_136268.1, from coordinate 116,108,392 downwards.
CCTCAACAAAAAGTGGTCACCATGACGACCCTTCCAATCGGGCTGCCCGTTCCGCCTAGCGGAGCACGGACGCGGCCGTTCCAAGCGATGCCCAGCGTGGATCGCATACGGCGGTCCTTTCGAACCCGCTGTGGTTCGGATCCCCGCTGGTCCTCGCGGCACGCGAAGCTGCCCGACGCGCACTGAGGGCCCGATTCGGCTAAATGTCGTTCTAACCGCTAACCCGGTTACCGTCGATGCCTCACCTGCATGCTTACACCCCGCAGCCCGTTCCTTGCTCATACATCCAGCCGTCTCCCTGCTCTTGGTCGTTGCACCTTCTCTTACACACCCAGGTACACTCATTCCGCTCACAGACTTGGTCACACACCTGACCACCGAACACATTGGCACACATTCGTCGCTCGCACACCTCACCAACACACCTCTTCGCGCCCCCTTCTCTGTCACCTCCTTTGTGACAATCACAGGTGTGCTCTCACTCGCACACCCAACCACGTGCCTCACTACTAATTCCAGCGTGCATTCCCATACACGCTCTACCATTCCAGGTGTGCATCCTTCCATTCCAGGTGTACATCCTCGCTCACCTGTCACAACCAACTCACGCTCCGTGTCACTCTCACTACTTTCACCTCCACTCTTGACAGCGCACTCACCCTTACCCTCGACAGCGCACTCTTTCCTCATGCACCTGTCCGTTACACACCTTTCTCGCGCACACTCTTGCGCACACTCTCCCGTTACTTCCTCTGTAACACTCACCACAGGCGTGCATTCTCCCTTACTCTTGACAGCGCACTCTTTCCTCATGCACCCGTCCGTTACACACCTTTCTCGCGCATCCTCTTGCGCACACTCTTTCGTTACATCCTCTGTAACTCTCACCAAAGGCGTGCATTCTCCTTCACTCTTGACAGCGCACTCTTTCCCCATGCACCTGTCCGTTACACACCTTCCTCACGCATCCTTTTGTGCACACTCTCCCGTTACATCCTCTGTAACACTCACCACAGGCGTGCATGCTTCCGTTACATCCCTTGTAACATTCCTCACTACGCGCTTCCATGTGCTCCCTCGCACACGCGCTACGACCGACTCACTCTCGACAGCACACCCACTCCTCGGTGCGCACTTTTTCCTCACACACCCGAGTCGGACATTCTCGCACACCTCCTCCTTCGCACACCGTGCCTGTCGCACACTTCACCAACGGCCTCTCACGAACACCCGGGTCCACAACAACCCCCAAGCCGACTGAGGCTCCCCTCACATCATATGCATTTTCACGTATATCGCCACTCACCTTGGCACCTCGTCTCCTCACCTCCTTCGCCACCTGCAAACTCTTTATTTGGTTAGTGAGCAGCACATCATGAGTTGAGCACCGACCTTGTACATATTCCATCACCTCCTCCTGTATTTCTCTCTTAGTTTCTGTCCGTCTCTTCTTAATTTCACTCACCTCTTCTTCCACTTCCTCTAATTTTTGCTTCACCTCTTTTATTTCCCGGTGCGTCTCCTCAAGTTCGTCCTCTAAGGCTATCTGGACCGTCTCTATGTGCGTCCTCACCTGCCGGTCCTTCATTTCCATTATCTCTGTCACCTCGTCCAACCTCATTGTCAGTCCTTCACGTACCATCTGACACTGCTTCTGTGTCGCTATTAAGTCATTTTTAATTTCTTTTTGTGTCGCCTTTAACCCTCCTAGTACCGCAGTGTTCTTTTGTACCTGCTCCACTAGTTCTTTTTGTCCCTCCGTCAGCTGTTCTACTCCCTTCGTCAGACCCTCTATGCCCCCCTGTAACCTAGCCGTATTATTCCTCACCTCTTTCTCCATACGCTTTTCACCTCGCTTTACCTCCTCGCGTACCCCCGAGACCTCCTCACTTACACCTCGTCGTATCTCCTCTTTCATCTCCTCCATCTCTTTTGTAGATGCCACCCTCATCTGTCCCAATTCATCCCTCTGAGCCTGTCCACACACATATGCCTCATCTGTCCACACACACAACACACATATACATAAATAGAATTTACTTTCTAACCCGATTTTCACCTCTTCTAACTGATTCTCCTGGGCAGCCATTCTATTTTCCACCCCCATTAACCCATTCTTTACCTCTTTTATCCCGTTGTCTAACCCCTCAAATTTAGCTTCTAGCCGTTCCCCCATTTCTCCCATTTTGCCCCCCATTTCGCCCATTTTGCCCCCAATTTCGCCCCTCATTGCCCCCATTTGTTCACTCTGAGCCTCCATCCGGTTCCCCATTTGTCCCATTTGCTCACCCTGAGCATCCATTTTTGCCATCAGTTGGGTCAAGAATAATCTGAGGTCAAACCCGGTTTGCCCAGCGTCCCCAGCCGCCACCGCGGGCTCGCCCTCCGCGGCGCCGCTATTTTGGGACCCTTCAACCACGTGCGCGAGCGCGCCATTTTGTGCACCTGATACCCCTTCAACCACATTGCCAATGTTCTCCTCCTCTCCTTCCCCCACATACATTTCCCCGAGGTCCTGGGTCGATTCCACCCCGTCTATCTCTCCCACCGGCATCCCGTCGCCTTGACCAGCCATGGCGCGATTTCAAAATTCGGGTTTTGCTTTACAACACAAAACAAATTTCTAGCTGCTTGTAATTTTGAGCGCGTTAAGCGCGCTTCGGGCCTCGTATCTCACTCCCCGACACCAATTGTTCCGGTCCGCGGATTAGGATGTTATTTTACCGAGCGGTGGTGTTGCCGCGGCCGAACAGTGCTTCCCTGATTAAAACCCGATTTACCCCAAACTTTGGCCGGATCGCGCCACCACTATTCAATCGGGAAAACTCTAAAGCGACCGAATGCAAAGAGGAAGAAGACGTACAGAAGAGTAACTGGATTTATTATTTACACACATATAAGCAAGAAGAAAGCAGTCACGTTTATTTATAGGGACATGAGACGCAGGTGACACAGTGAAATCTTTAGCTTATACAGACTTATTGTTACTACCCAGGACAGCACGAACAAAACAAACTCACGTACGCAAATGGATGGAAATTGCAGGCAGGAATGACAGGAGGGGTGGGGGGGGGGGGGCTGGAGGAAGGCACGGAGCTGGCTGGAGTTTGATCCCACACGGGACGTCGGGCTGGACCTCGACGGCCGCCGATGCCACCGATCCTGTCGTGTGCGCGGGGTAGCGGGTCGGAGCTGCTTGGTGGAGCCAAGCCAACGCTGCTGGTGGGGGGTCTGGCGTGACGGGTTCTCTCTCCCTCTCTCACTAACTCCAGGACTCTTTCCCTCTTGCTTAGTCCAACTATTCCTCACCACCGACAACTCAACGCAACCCCTCCACTCTACGCAAACACTGACCACCACTGACGACCAACCCAGCTCTGACCAAAAAAACCACACACTCCGCTCTTGTCGTAGCTCATTCCGTAAAAGCTCATCTGCTTCGGGAAACGCCCTGCCGTGGGTTATATAGGCCCCGCCCCTCAACCTTTGCGAACCTCCCCGATCGCTCTTCCTCCGCCCTCTCTAGCCAAACCCCTGGCTCATGGTTGGTCGAGTGGGGCTGGCTCACTCCCCTCTATGACGAGGTGGAGACACGCCTTTCTTCTCCGACCCTGCCTCGTGGTCAATGGTGGTTGAAGAGAAAACCGCCCAAAATGCAGTTGGCCATCGAAACGAAATGAAAGGGGACCTATTCTTATTTCACTTGGTACAATGGAGTATTTAAGTTAATGGGAGACAAGGCCTTACCCTAAGACACATAATAAGATATAAGCTATCGAACAGGGGTATTCTATGGTTGGCTGACGTGGATGCTTTATGGACTAATTACCGAGACGCCCTTTCTACCTTTACACAACTCCGGAGGCAGGAGGCGCAGAATAAACAATAATAATAATAATAAAACACACAATAAAAAAAATACAGTCCTCATATCCGCAACTATATATATATATATATATATATATATATATATATATATATATATATATATATATATATATATATATACATATACATACATACATACATACATATATATATATACACACACACGCACACTTATACACACACACACACACACACACACACTTATACACACACACACACACACACTTATACACACACACACACACACACACCTATACACACACACACTTATACACACACACACACACATATATACACACACACACATACACACTCACACACACATATATAAACACACACACACAGAGATATACACACACACACACACACACACACACACACACATACAGATATAAACACACACACACACACACACATATATATAAACACACACACACACATATATAAACACACACACACACATATATAAACACACACACACATATATAAACACACACACACATATATAAACACACACACACATATATAAACACACACACACATATATAAACACACACACACACACACATATACATAAACACACACATATATATACACACACACATATACATAAACACGCACATATATAAACACACACACACACACATATATAAACACACACACACACACACATATATAAACACACACACACACACTAGTTTTGACATAAAGCAGAGCTAAAATCCCAATTATTTTATCGTCCAATACAAAGCAGATAAAAATCTCTTGTTTTTGCCCCAGGTAAACAAAAACAACACCGACATTATATTTCTGATATTAAATTTTTTTAAAGAAAACAAAAGCATTCCTGATCTTCATGGTTCGAGGATCCAGACTCACCGACAGCATGAACTTGATCTCCACCGGAAGTTTCTTTTACAACAGCAAAGGATGAAGACCATTTTGTGACTCATGCAATATAAAAGCAAACAAAAGCAAGCAGCAAATGATGATGCCTCCTGAAACATTACTGATGTAATGACGTTTGTATCGACATGAAAGTTTACAATCGTGGGGGCATTAAAATGGCAAATCACAGTCTTTGCCACTCTCTCCCTCAGGGATCAACAGCGAGATCTGCCCCCAGGGCTCGGTGTGCTGCTCCGGGATGATGAATGATTGGCTGAGGAATCGGAGCCAGGCAGACCTGGAATCTGCGGTGAGAGATAGAACCAAGGACCTGCAGCTCATGTTTTCAAACAATCATCGCTCTTTCAACGGTCAGTCAATCCGCATCTCGCCAGGACTATCGGATGATGACGCGAGCCATTTGAAATATGCTAAAGTATCCGGATCTTCTGCTCATGGTAATCTGTTTGAATCATCCCTCATAATGTCAGCTCTCTGTCTGTCAACCTGATAAATAATTTACCGTTACACGGTGTACTGGGATGAATGATTATGATCTGTCCTTGGAACTCTCATCTGATGTAATTTCCTGCTGAAAGCTCAACTTTCGTGCAGATTGGGGGAGGCCGGAGAATTTGCTGCACACCGAGGAGCTCACGTAGTGATAGATGTCGAAATGCTACCTGGCCGAAGGCCTATCGTCACAAAAGCTAAGGTGGCCTCTTTAACACCCACACACTTTGCAAAACGGCTCAGTGGGCTATGGCTGCCGACTCCGAAGGATGTAATGCTTCGCGATGCTCTACCCCCTGCTGGCACTGCGTCAGACGATACTCCTAGTCCGATAAGATCCTGCTTGTGATAGAATCCAGAAACCACGTGGCTCGGAGGTGAGATTTTGCCATTGGGTTATCCTGCGATGACGTGGAATGGAACTCCATAAATTCGACCAAACCATAACGATCGTCGTGGAGGTGATGATAATCTAACGATTCATTCCTTTAGGTCCATGTAGTAATGTCAAATGGAAATGTTTTGAATGTTTGGTTTAATAGTCTGTTAGAGCATGACATGCCAACTAATTTGCAGGGCAGGTGGTTTTTATTGTGATAACATTGGCTGCTTGCAGTCGCATTTATTTATTTAGAAGCTAACCACCACACAAACCTGTAATGGTCATGTGTATAGTTATCATCATGATCATCAGCATTGTCATGGTCATCATCATCATCATGATGACCATCAGCATGATGATCAGCATCATCATCATAATAATGACACACATACACATAAACACACACACATATATATAAACACACACACACACACACATATACATAAACACACACACATATATAAACACACACACACACACATATAAACACACACACACACACACACACATATAAACACACACACACACATATAAACACATATAAACACACACACATACACATATACATAACACACACACATATACATAACACACACACATATATAAACACACACACACACACAGATATATACATAAACACACACACACACACACACACACAGATATACATAACACACACACATATACAAACACACACACACACACACACACTCACACTCACACATATATAAACACACACACACACACACACACACTCACACACACATATGTAAACACACACACACACACATATAAACATAATAATCTTTATATATGTAATAATGATGATAATGATGATGATCATGACCATCATCATGATGATGATAAGCATCAACATCATGAAGATTATCATCATCATAATAATCAGCATCATGAGCAACATCATGATGATAATCATCATCAGCCCCAGCATGATTATCAGCATCATCAGCAGCAGCATAATTATCATGATCAGCATCATGATCATAATTAGCATCGTGATCATCATTATGATCATAATCAGCATCGTGATCATATCAATATCAGCATCATCATCATCATCATCATCATCATAATGATCATCACCATCATGATCATGCCCATTATCCATAATTATCATTATCATCATGATCACCATGTGTATGTGTATGTATGTTTGTGTGTGTGTGTGTGCATGTGTGTGTTTGTGTTTTTGTGTGTGTGTGTGTGTGTGTGTGTGTGTGTGTGTGTTTGTGTATGCATGTGTGTTTGTGTGTGTGTTTGTGCAACGTGCTTGTTTTTGTGTGTGTGTTTTTGTGCATGTGTGTATGTGTGTGTGTGTTTTTTTGTGCAAGTGTGTATGTGTATGTGTGTGTGTGTGTGTGCGTGTTTTTGTGTGTGTGTTTGTGTTTTTGTGTCTGTCTGTTTGTGTGTTTGTGTATGTGTTTGTTTGTGTGTTTGTGTGTGTGTTTGTGTTTGTGTGTGTGTTTTTGTGTGTTTGTGAGTGTGTGCATGTTTTGTGTGTGTTTGTGTGTTTGTGTTTTTGTGTATGTGTGTGTGTGTGTGTGTGTTTGTGTGTGCATGTGTTTGTGTGTGTGTGTGTTTGTGTGTGTGTGGGTTTGTGTTTTTGTGTGTGTGTTTGTGTGTGTATGTTTGTGTATGTGTCTGTGTATGTGTCTGTGTTTGTGTGTGTGTGTGTGTGTGTGTGTGTTTGTGTTTTTGTGTGTGTATGCTTGCTATGGTCACAAAAATACAGCACCTGCGGCACCAAATGCTTCGGATACATTTTTAGCTTCCATTTGTTGTTTCTATCTTTGAGGGGCGAAGTAAAGTGAAATAACCAAAATGTTGCTCAAGCTGTGATTTCTTCACCTCCATTGTTCACCTTGAGAATGATTTGCATGTTAAGCGTTTTGAGTAGCAACCTCGGGTAAATTGCACTCGTAACCCCTCCCCACTCATCATGCCCACGCTCTCCTTTTCTTCCTTTTTTATTCCTTTCCCAATTTTTTCCATCAAGCGAAACAAATTGCTTTTGCATCCACGTTGCTTTTACCTGCATGAGGCCTCACCACCTTCAACCACTCCAAGCTTTCCACTCATCCCAGGTGCTACAAGTGGTTTCCACCATTGCTGTTCCTGCATGCTGCAAATGTCTGTAAATAAAAGCAATTAGCCTCGTGTTCTTTTTAAATATCACATTCCCAGTTGACAGCAACACCAATTTTAATCGTTTACACATGCGCACTCATCTGTCAAGACGTCGCGTTGCGCACCTTATTGCCTCAAATGTTAGCACCTTGAGGGAGTGGGAATTGCTGTTGCGCACATCATTTTACAGTCCCAGAGAGCTGCCAGTAACACATGTTGATTTGCCTGATATTAGAACGTTAGTTAATCGGTATAATTGTGATGGCAGGATAACTTAATTACAGGGATGCGCACACGTCGCATCTGGGCTGTCTAACCTGGGAACCTTCGAATCCTGAACCAGGTGTATACTATCCCGGTGCATCACATGCATCGCGTGCAGTCAGTGCGTGTGCCGTACACATATAAGATGGACGTTGATATGGATGTCCCGTCTGCTCGTATTAGTTAGCCATCATAGATGCCACAGGGTGTTTTTTGTAAAAAAAAAAAGTGTCAGGTGTGCTTATATCTTTCATTTATTAGACCTCCTATGGAAGTAAATGAACACTCATTTTACTCTGCGCACATTGCGCATCACATGCAGCGAATTTCACCTCCCTGCACCTTGTATTTTTTTTTTTTTTTTTTTAAACACTGATAGTCTAACAACAGCGTAGCCAGGCTTTGAGCTGCTGAGTGGAGGATCTGCTGTTCCCCTGTCATGTGACCAGATCCTCAGCTCTGATTGGTGGACATTTGTGTGAGACAAACCTACATATGGGCAGACAAACACTGTTCCAAATGGCATTGCCCTATGGGCTACGCTGTAAAAAATATGGCTGCTGAACCACGTGACTGATGACATTTTAAAAATTCCCAACCAATTTATCCCTAGATCATGCCCAATAAATTTCATACGGATCAAACATGATTGGATGAAACATTCAACTTGTTGAATTATGACGTCATAATGAAGGCACCTATGACATCATCATTAACATATGTTATTCCCCATGGGGAGAACTTTACAATGAGCCACCTTTCATTTTTTTCCATGGAACGATTTCGGAGATATAACGGTGCAAAGTTTTTTGCTTTTTCCAAGATGGCCTCGTACCACGTTACATATGACGTCATAATTTTGATAAAAAAATTATATTGGGGGGATGCTCCTCTGGTGAAAAAATTGTATCAATCGGACCAATGGTTGCAGAGAAAAGGAATTTTAAGGGAATAAACACGCAAATCCTGGCGAAAGGGATATATGCATGCATACATACATACTGTCAAGTCTGAGGCCGATGAAGACCAGCCTTGGACAGATAGCCGAACGGTTAACTCCGAGGTGTATTTCAAAACTTGGTGGGATTATCTTTTCGCGCACGCCGGAAAGGCCCAAAGCCTTTTCTGATCGGACGGCCGCCACGGGGTTTTTATTCCTCAACACCACTTGTCAAGTCAGTGGCCGATGAAGACCAGCCTTGGACAGATAGACAAACGTTGCTTTAACTCCGATAACGTTTCAACGAACTTGCTTTAACTCTTTAACTCCGAGACTTTAATATACCAGAACTTGGCGGGATTATCTTTTCGCGCGTGTGGGAAAGGCCCGAAGCCTTATCTGATCGGACAGCCGCCACGGGGTTTATTACTTGAAGTCTTGAACCCACAAACAAGTAAACGTACACGACACAAAAGTAAAATGCAACAAATAATGAATTTAATGAAATAAGGCAATGAGGTAAAAATGAATGTTGATGTAACAACTAAATCTTAATTTGAGACGTCTCCACTCAGACACACGAAACAGACAAAGGAATGATTAAAGAAAAGAAAAGAAAATGGAGTGGTGACTCAGCCAATACTCAGCCTGCACCAACGAGGACAAGCGCATATGGTCCCCGAGTCTCCGCGATTGAGCGCAGAAGATGGCGCGAATCGCCACATGGCATCCTGAGCCATGAAACGGCGGCAACCCCATCCTCCTCCTCCGGTCGTTCCATGCTCCACAAAGCTCCAATGTTTCTCTCAAGCACACATGGCAGGAAGCACAGCCGTCACGAAGCCAGCACCCAGAGAGAGAGAGAGGCAGAGACACAGACAGACAGAGAGACAGAGAGACAGAGAGACATAGAGACAGAGAGACAGATAGACACAGAGAGAGAGAGAGAGAGAGAGAGAGAGAGAGAAAGAAAGAAAGAAAGAAAGAAAGAGAGAGAACGAGAGACGAGAACGAGACGGATTCTTCCTCTTTACGATCGCACACGGGCCAGGAATGTGACCGCCGTGACCAAGCCCAGAACGAGAGAGAGTGATGAAATGCGATCGCTCATCACAAAGCCCAGGACAGAGAGAGAGAGAGGGAGAGAGAGAGAGCGAGAGTTGGGGGGGGGGGGGGTGGGTAGAAGAGGTGCACCCTCCCCTTTCCTCGCTGACCAACGAGGAAAGGGGAGGGTGCACCTCTTCGAGGAAAGGGGAGGGTCACACTCGACCAATCCCCATTCCATCTCCCCGACCAATCAGTCCATCTCGCTTCAGGACAGAGCCTCACCGCCTTCTTGATGTCCATCAAGAATGTTCGGGGGGTGGGGTTTACTTGCCAATTGGCAAATGTTCGGGTCTCTTTCGGCATAACGGTGTTGTGGGTGACTGGAGCTTTTCATCGTTCTTGTCGTTCATAATGGCAGCTCTTTTCAGTTTAAATAAAACAAAAGGGAAAATCACAGCAGCCAATACATACTGGGAATTATTAATCTTACACCGTAGAACGAATTAACACAAAATCACCCTCCATGTGGCGACACGTAAATACTCTTAAGCTCAACGTTTACCCTGCTTACGTACAACGAAATGGGCTTTCTATGCGTCATGCGGTCCATGCTAAACTAAGCCATCCTACCTTTCCTATGAGATTCATCTCTAATCCCATGAATGTAACAATACATACTCATCAAGATACATCAAGATGGACTGACAGACAAACGTCATTCCAGACGACATTGCCCAATGAGCTACGCCGTAAAAACACTTCTGTACACCACCCTTGAGGCTTGGTTAGCAAGCGACCGTCTACAGTTGCATTAGAAGAGACATAATTACTCTTTATGGAAAATGCTTTTCGAGTTTGTACTGGTATTATCCTCAAAAATAGACCTTAGTGAATACACATTCATGTTAAAAGATTTGCTTTTAAAACTTTCCCTTATGAAGGGGGACAGACACCTGAAACAAACACAAACTGACATTTTGGTTTATATGGTAGATACAAAAGGGAGGCTCACGGTATAGCAAAATGACAAAGGATAAAATGACAACGTAGGTATATCTGGGCCACAGATAAACAGAACAAGCAAAGGAATGGACGAACATGACAAGATGTGAGTGAGAGAGACAGAGACGTAGGAAACATCATAACCATCATAACCTTCGGTAGGGTTATTGGGGGTAGAAAAGATAACGGGAAGGGATGATGGATACCATGAGGTTGTGGTACATTGTCCATCTGCTCGAAGACCTGGAGGGAAGAGAGTGATTATCAGGACCTTGAATAACAATAATATCTTTTTATATTGAAATTTGCCCTAAACAAGGCTGAGAGCCACTAAATGTAAAAGGTTACAGAGAAAAAGAAGAGGAAAAGCTGGCAAAACCTTCACCTAGTCCTGAAACAAGGAAACCTCGTCACAGGACCACTGTGCAGGAGGACGTAACTAGGCCAGGTGGAAAAATAAGTTTTCTTATTTTCATATTTGGGCTAAAGTGCAGTTGTTTGGCTTTGCTACCATGGTCTTGATTTGTTTACTTTTTTTTTAAACGTAAAAGGTGGATTTCAGAGGAAAACGGGCATCCAACACCGCTACTTAAAATGCTGAGCTTGCACACATCCCCTTAGGAGTAGTTGCATTTGGAAAGGTCCTTCTGTGTCTCTCCATCTGTCTTTCTCTCACTAACACAACTTTGTATTTATACTTTTATCTCTGTGTTTGGAATGCAATGTGCATGGCATCTATAATATAATAGTCTAGTTGCCACCTATGACAAACCCTATGTGAACCCGGAAATTGTCAGTACTACAAGGTTTTTTGGTGGATTAGTAATAGTTAAGGGGTATATATGACAGAAACACCTTTTGCCGCTGCAGCAACTTTGGGGAATTTCCGTTATTTGCATAAATCCAAGATGGCCACCACCGACCTTGGTTCAAATAGAAAATCAGCAATAACCTTTGATAGAATCAAGCTGGAAGGATGATTTTGGTACATACACATATGTTTTCACACATGGCGGATGCAATGAAAGTGTCCAGAAAAGTTTTTGATGTTGCTAGACAACCATAATCCAAGATGGCCACTGTTTTGATGTGGCTGAATAGCTAATCGGCCATAACTTTTGATAGAATCATACTAGAAGGTTGATTTTGGTATCTACCCATAGGTTTTCCCATATGGCAGAGGCAATGGAAGGCTCAAATTATGGTTTTCATGTTGCTAGGCCCTTGCTAGTCAACTCAAATCCAAAATGGTCCTAATTGACACTTGGTAGGAATCAGATTTAGAAATACGAAAACAATATGACAACCAATAATGTTTATTACATTTTTTAATAATAACCTTGTTGGGTCCACGAACACATATTAATTACAATAAAATCATTCACAACATCTCAATAAACCATTTTAAACACACAACCTTACACTCCCACTATCAACTATACTTATACATCAATCATCTTTGTACATATCAGGGTACATTTGTATCTGTAACAATGCGCTAATATGTAGCACACCGCATATCTTTCTAAAACTAGCATATCATGTCATCTTGAGTATATATGTCTGGTACTCGAGAGGATCAAGGCCAGGATCCACTAGCCCTCTATCGTTGTCATCATTGGTGTCATCCTCTTCTTCGCCATTCATAGTGGCATCTTCCTCGTGTTTCGTCATTGGGTTATGCCACTCATCTATTGAACCCTCACAATGACAGTAGGTTGTGCACAACAGGCCTGCCCCGAAGCAGCTGCAGTACGCTTGTGCGCAAGCATTTCCTGTGGCTTTGCACTGACAGCTTATGACCTTCATTAACTCAGGAGGTACTGATGGTGCCTTGGCGATTACTGGAGATGGTATGCTGTTGAGAATCTCCCAACCGAAGTTAGTTACACAGAGCGAAGGGGCGTTCTGCTTGTCTGCTGCTTTCCATAGTATCGTTTGATGGTGCGATCTGAGCATATGAAGGAGCAAGTTTTCATCTGTGGGAGGGAGGGATTTCATTCGGGGTGGCTTACCCTTCTTTTTTCTGTAGATGGCATGTCGGGCGGCGTTCATGCTGGTGCATTTTGGATGACCGTAGAGTACAGTGAAAAACTCTTGACCCGTTTTCAGCAGGTCTTCATGTGTAGCCATCTCCTCTCCGATGACAGAGTAGAGCCCTGGAAAGTCTTCTTCTTGGAGTTTGCTGAGGGCGGTGATCTTTCCCTTGTTGAAGGGATACGACACTGTGTCACACCCTGTGACAGAAGTGATTGTTGATGCAGGACAGCTACTGTACCACATCGTCTGGCCCTGTGGTGGTACAGTATCTACAGTAGCTAAAAGCATGGGGACCAGACTGCAGCCCTACAGTGGAATCCCAAAGTGATCTTTGACCGCTATGGCAATATGTCGGCTAAGGATCATGAAAGGTCACGCCGTGCTGGTGTTGCTGGTGCTGGTACTTACAACCTCACACTCACGTCTCCTCTTCCTAAGCGAGAAGTCATCCTTAATAGCAAGGCTAACAAAAGACTTCTCTCACGTCTACTTTGCACATACACACTGAGCGTGGATGTTCTGATGGTTGGAGAGGAGGAAAGACCGTTCAGCCATGATGAGGCAGATGTGTTGATGGTCAGCTACTTGCTTCAGGCTGTTCATGAAGGGAAAAGGGTGATTCGCATAATCAGTGATGACACAGACGTTTTCATCATTCTGATATTCTGGGTTTGGAAGCTGGGGATCACTGCTTTGGTGCAGATGGAGAAGTGGGACGGGAGTGTGTTGCACATCAACCAAATTGCAACTGCTCTCGGAGATAAGAGCCTCCAGCTCCATGGAATGCATGCGATGACAGGGTGTGACACAGTGTCATATCCCTTCAACAAGGGAAAGATCACCGCCCTCAGCAAACTCCAAGAAGGAGACTTTCCAGGGCTCTACTCTGTCATCGGAGAGGAGACGGTTACACATGCAGACCTGCTGAAAACGGGTCAAGAGTTCTTCGCTCTACTATATGGTCAGCCAAAATGCACCAGCATGAACGATGCCCGACATGCCATCTGCACAAAGAAGAAGGGTAAGTCACCCCTAGTGAAATCCCTCCCTCCCACAGATGAAAACTTGCTCCTTCATATGCTCAGATTGCACCATCAAACGATACTGTGGAAAACAGCAGACAAGCAGAACGCCCCTTCGCTCTGTATAACTAACTTCGGTTGGGAGATTCTCAACAGCATACCATCTCCCGTAATCGCCAAGGGACCACGAGCACCTCCTGAGTTAATGAAGGTCATAAGCTGTTAGTGCAAAGCCACAGGAAATGCTTGCGCACAAGCGAACTGCAGCTGCTTCGGGGCAGGCCTATCCTGCGCAACCTACTGTCATTGTGAGGGTTCAATAGATGAGAGCCATAACCCAATGACGAAACACGAGGAAGATGCCACGATGAATGGTGAAGAAGAGGATGACACCAATGATGACAATGATATAGGGCTAGTGGATCCTGGCCTTAGTCCTCTAGTGTACTAGACATACAGTCATGTGAAAAAGTAAGTACACCCCATGTAAAGTTTTGATTTTTTCAACATATTTCAACATATAGCTATTTGATCTTCATTTCAACAATATTTAGAGATAAAGGTGATATAATATAACAAATATCATGAAACATTTACATTTTGTACTCCATTGTATAATTTAAATAAACATAAATGCAAATTTCACATGTGGAAAAAGTAAGTACACCCTTGGCTCTAATAGGTGGTATTGCCCCCTTTGGCAGAAACAACCTCAAGTAGGCATTTCTTATAACCGTCTACCAGTCTCTGACATCGACTGGGAGAAATTTTTGCCCACTCGTCCATGCAGAATTATTATCAGCTGTGTGATGTTTGAGGGGTTTCTTGCATGCACAGCTCGTTTCAAGTCCCCCCCACAACATCTCGATGGGATTTAGATCCGGGCTTTGACTTGGCCATTCCAGAACCCTCCTTTTCTTTCTTTTCAGCCATTCCTTGGTGGATTTACTGGTATGTTTAGGGTCATTGTCATGTTGGAAGGTCCACCTTCGGTTGGGCTTCAACTTTCTGACAGATGGCCTCACATTATCCTCAAGCACCCTCTGGTACAATGAAGGATTCATAGTGGATTCTGTGATGTTGAGCTGCCCAGGCCCTGATGCAGCAAAGCTGCCCCAAACCATAATATTTCCACCACCATGCTTTACAGTTGGTATCAGGTTCTTGTGGTCAAATGCTGTCTTTGGTTTTCGCCAAACATGTCTTCTGGTACTGTGGCCAAATAGCTCTACCTTTGACTCATCTGTCCAGAGCACATTGTTCCAGAAGTGCTGGTCTTTGCCTAGGTGTTCATTGGCAAACTTTAATCTTGCCCTGATGTTCTTTCTGGACAGCAAAGGTTTCCTCCTGGCACACCTCCCATGTAGATCAAAATTGTGCAGCCTCTTTCTAATGGTAGACTCATGCACTTTGACATCAACAGTGGCAAGAGCTACCTGAAGGTCCCATGATGACATTCTGGGGTTCTTAGAGACTTCTTTCAGCATCTTGCGGTCTGCTCTCAGGCTGAACTTGCTGGGGCAGCCTGGCCTGAACAAGTTGGCAGTTGTTTGGAATTTTCTCCACTTGTGGATGATCTTCCGCACAGTCAAATGATTGATTTCAAATTGTTTGGAGATCTTTTTAAATCCAATTCCCAGACTCGTAGGCATCTATAACCTTCTTTCTGAAGGCCTCAGAGAGCTCTTTTGATCTAGGCATGGTGACGCCGCACACTTCAACAACAAAGAGCAAACCAAACTATATGTCTGAGGTTTAAATAAGACAGGTTCCTCCAAGATCCTCTCTAACGATGTTCTAATCATTTGCACCTGAGCTGGTGCACCTAATTCTAATTTGAGGTATTTGAAGTAGTGATAAATGTAGGGGTGTACTTACTTTTCCACATGCGAAATTTGCATTTATGTTTATTTAAATTATACAATGGACTACAAAATGTAAATGTTTCATGGTATTTGTTATATTATATCGCCTTTATCTGTCAATATTGTTGAAATTAAGATCAAATAGCTGTATGTTGAAATACGTTGAAAAAGTCAAAACTTTACATGGAGTGTACTTACTTTTTCCCGTGACTGTATATACTCAAGATGACATGATGTGCTAGTTTTAGAAAGACATGCGGTGTGCTACATATTAGCGCATTGTTACAGATACAAATGTACCCTGATATGTGCAAAGATGATTGTTGTATAAGTATAGTTGATAGTGGGAGTGCAAGGTTGTGTGTTTAAAATGGTTTATTGAGATGTTGTGAATTATTTTATTGTAATTACTATGTGTTCCTGGACCCAACAAGGTTATTATTAAAAAATGTAATAAACATTTTGGTTGTCATATTGTTTTCGTGTTTCTAAATCTGATTCCTACCAAGTGTCAATTGCGACCTTCTTGGATTTGAGTGGATTAGCAAGGGCCTAGCAACATGAAAACCATAATTTGAGCCTTCCATTGCCTCTGCCATATGGGAAAACCTATGAGTAGATTCCAAAATCAACCTTCTAGCATGATTATATCAAAAGTTATGGCCGATTAGCTATTTAGCCACATCAAACCAGTGACCATCTTGGATTATGGTTGTCTAGCAACATCAAAAAAAATTTTTTTGACACTTTCATTGCATCCGCCATGTGTGAAAACCTATGTGTAGGTACCAAAATCATCCTTCTAGCTTGATTCTATCAAAAGTTATTGCTGATTTTCTATTTGAACCAAGGTCAGTGGTGGCCATCTTGGATTTATGCAAATAACGGAAATTCCCCAAAGTTGCTGCAGCGGCAAGAGGTGGTTCTGTCATGTATACCCCTTAACCATTACTAATCCACCAAAAAACCTTGTAGTACTGACAATTTCCAGGTTTCATGTCCTGGCAACTGGACTATAAGGTGAAAGGTCTCGTATCGTATGTGTGGACTCGCGTTGCAATGCTTTACTAACAGCCACCCATTTCTGTAGGCCTCTGTGTTGGTCCAGGCCAGTTCCTAGTCAGAAATCGAATTTCATCAAAGAGGAAACCATACAAGCATCATGTCTCCAGTGACACTTTTTCAGACACTCTTTAGTTGCAATATGTATTGGTCAGGCAGTCTGAAAGATAGCGTAAGTCCTCTATCAGGACTCTTTGATCCTTGTCACTGTGACAAATTTACTGGCAGCGGTAAGCACTTACAACATGACTCTTGGAATTCTTAGAGGGAGTCAGGCTGACGCCGGTCTCCCTCCCAGACACTGGCTAGATGGCAGATAATAACAATAATAATTTTTGATTCCTCTTGCTAGATTCCAGCCTTTCACCATTATATACAGTATGTTGTCCAGGGAAAGTCTTCTTCTTCTTTCATTTACACTCTTCTTCTTCTCTCTCTTCCTCTTCTTCTTCCTATATTCTCCTCTTCTTCTCTTCTTCTTCTCCTTCCATTCTCCTCTTCTTCTTCGTCTTCTTCTTCCATTCGCCTCTTCTTCTTCTCTTCTTATTCTTCTTCCATTCTCCTCTTCTTCTTCTCTTCTACTTCTTCTTCCATTCTCTTCATCTTCTTCTTCCATTCTCCTCCTTTTCTTCTTCCATTCTCCTCTTCTTCTCTTCTCCTTATTTTTACATTCTCCTCTTCTTCTTCTTCTATTCTCCTCTTCTTATTCTTATTCCTTTTTTTTTTCCTACAGCATATTGGGGGGGGGGGAGGATTTCAAATTATTGATACGTCCTTTTCAGTTATGCTATAATTCTTGTGGGCCAAGTGTGGGGAGAAAACAAGAATAAGAAACAGTCCAATTCAACTATATTCACAAGGGGGGACATTCCTGCAAACACTATAAAATTGTATTTTTAGTTTGCTGTTAAACATTTTTTTTTAAAGTTTGCTTCAGCCAATTAGGCAGTAAATGCAACCTTTCTTGAGCTCTTCTGGGATTGTCCATATCGCTTGACTCGCCTCTCTCTTCCCCTGTAGTGGTGTAATTGCTTCTAGCAGCAATAAGTGGCTGTTTATTTTGCATTGCTTTTGGTGAAGACGTATAAAGATTGAGGGTTTAAATGACGGTCAGACGTACGGTGATCTCTCTTTGACTCGGCGATAGAGTCGATGTTATTGCACTTGCAGCTGTTTAAGTTGTTACCTTCCCGATGCTGGTTGGTGCAATTGATCAGACAGCGGTACGAAGCTCGCAAACTTGGATTGGAGCTTCAGAGTTTTGAACTTGGGTTGGAAAGTTACGTCTCAATCTGGCAGCAGATTTTCTGTCGGAACAGATTGAATGCAAAATAGAGTAATTCTGATTGCAAGCTCTATCGCAGCTTCAACTTCTTTAGTTATATATCATTTTTGAATGGATTTTTTTTGTTTACTTCTTGAAAATGGTGACCTTTGTCCTCATACAAAAGTCCCCTTAATATGTGCTTGGATGCAACTTTTAATTTAGAGTTTTCTTCCTCCCACCACACTGCGTAGAATACTTTGCCAGTATAATCCACCAGGCCGAGAAGGACCTTTCATTCAATTTCCTTCGCATGTTCGGCAAAATATACACTGAAAACGCCAAGATCTTCTCTGACCTTTTCCATGATCTACGACGCTACTACAATGGGAAAGGGCCACCCCCTGAGCAGGTGAGAGGATCGAATGGGGTTGGTATAGGATGCTGCATGGAATCGGATTTCCCCCCCCCCCCCCCCCCCCCGATAGTGAGATAAAGGCTGACTGGCCAGAAAATGAAAAGCACCACACTGCTCGTAACTTTATTAATCTCCGTCAGTCTACCTGCAAATCACTGTGTCCACCGATGGTCATCCATCAGTCCTCTGCCCGCTTTGAATTTGTGTGTATATTGCTATCTCTACATGTCTGTCACTCTTTTGATGATCTGGCATTGCCCAGGAGGCTGTTTTCCCTAAGATATATGCGAAAACCGTGCTCGAGATGTAATGAAAGCTCCTCGTGGTTTGACCATGACATTGAATCCCTAAAGGAAGCAATATCCAGCGTGCATTGTTTTTCCACTCGGTTGCTTGCTTGTCCTGTTAAATATTTCCTTGGGTGGGTTTACGTGCTTGGTGCAATGTTTGGCATGCAAATTCTTCCTTGAACCACATCTGTTTTTCTCCAGTTCAAAGAATGTCGGGTATCTCCGAGGTTAATCATGTATTCAATAGATGTTGGATATTTTTTTATTTTCGCGCCTGTTATTGTACAAATGTACAATCGGCATCGGGATCATCGGCATGTACGACGAAATGGCAGCTCTCTTTGATATAGGCCATGTGATCGCATGACATCGGCAACATTTTGGGAGTGTAGCCCTTGAGATGAAGGTCAATATTGATTCGGTTGTCTGGAGCTTCACGTTCATATTCTGGACCAGCATGCAGCCGTGGAAGCAATTCGATGCGGTGAACTAACCGCACTTCCTCGCTCGTATTGTGCTGCTGATGCCCACATTTGAGTCCTATTTGGCACGATTCTAGAGAGGCTAATAGCTCAAGTGCTGTCATCGTTTGAGTGACGGTGGAAGTGATGGTTCATGGGATTGGGTTGGGGGTCTGGGGCGGGGGGGAGGGGGGCGTTAGGTAAATACGAAAAAAGACATCATGCTTGCCATCACTTTCAAGTGCCAGTTCAGACGGCAGGGCCATGAAAACTCTATAAATCTCGGCCGATTGCACCGGAATGACAAAAACATATCATT
Organism: Myxine glutinosa; assembly: GCF_964187855.1. Classification (NCBI taxonomy): domain Eukaryota; kingdom Metazoa; phylum Chordata; class Myxini; order Myxiniformes; family Myxinidae; genus Myxine; species Myxine glutinosa. The sequence continues at coordinate 116,088,579 of NC_136268.1, read as the reverse complement.
ATCAATTTATTCCTCGGCAGTAGGTTATATAAATTGCAAAGCATAATACTCTAGTGGGAAAGTATTTCTGCAACCTTAAAGCTTCAATAACCTGGAGGTCACAAATCAAAAAACACAAACAAACAAACTTTGAACAGTAAAATTAAATGTTATGTTTCAAAGTACTAGTTTTAAAGTACACCTGCTCACTACGGGAGTGGAAGGATGTCATGTTATTATCCTTATTATTATTACTATTACTTATGTTAGATCAGGTCATTGAAAAGATCAGATCATGCCTCACCATTCCAAATTCCCCATGGTAAAATGGGGGACTGGGCGGGAGCCAATATCACAAATCACAAACACCCTTGTGGAGTGGACATATTGTTTCGTAATTTCATTAATATTATGTTGTTATCATAAGTGTTATTACCCTCGCAGGAGGAGAGGGTATTGCATTTGGGTCCGTTTGTCTGTTTGTTTGTCTGTCTGTTTGTCCGCACAGAATAAATATGATTTTCCCGGCAACCGTTGGTCCGATTGACAGGACATTTGCACCATAGGTGCAAATCCACCTGTGTACATTTTTAATGATAATTCTGACGTTATAGGTCACGTGGTATGGGCGCCATCTTGGAAAAACCGAAAAGGTTTGCACCTCTATATCTCAGAAAGAGCCGCATAGAAAAAATTGAGACATGGCTCATTGTAAAGAACCCTCCATGGGGAATAAAATATGTTAATGATGATGTCATAGGTGCCTCCATTATGACGTAATAATTCGACAAGAACAAAACTTCATCCGATTAAGACGAAATTTATTGAGCATCATCTAGGGATAAATTGGTGGAGAAAAAAAAATAATGATGTCATCGGTCACTTGGTTCGGCCGCCATATTTGTTTTTAACACAAAAGCCTTAAAGACCATTGAAAACACATCCTGGCGAGGGTCTGCAATCTCTGATTGCTCTTTCTTGTTACTTTTCTAATGCGAAGCGCTTTTGGAAAAACCGCCATGAAAAACGCCTTGGAAGGACTCCACGGAAGCGGCAGAAAGGGTCGTGTTATTAATCCTTGTGGGGTATATAGACTTCAGTAGATCTACGATCAAGTGCATTCGTCAATGTGATAAGCATTAACTGATGTCCGGATTCCTCCAAATTTCTTTCAGTTTAGTGTTAAGCAGTATTAGCCACTGTTTAAAAACGTAATCATCCGAGGTTGTGGATTATAATATTTTTACCATCTGGTAGGGGTGCTCCCACGTAAATGCCACGATAAGCTATTTATTCACATTAACACAGCGTTTGGCCAAGGAGGAAACACCCCTTGGGGAGGTGGGATATTATTAGTATTAATATTGTTTTGTAATAACATCAATATTATGCTATTATCATTAGTTTTGTTTTTGGAAGCAGCCTTGGAAAAAGCCACGATAAAGCTAACTTAAAACGGATATACTAACTTAAAACGGATATACACCTTAAAATGCAACCCCATTGGCGGGGAAACCCCCTTGGGAAGGGAGGCAAATGAATTCGCTACAACCTTCCTGTCCAGTTTGGTTGAGATTGGATAGGTAACGACCAAATGTATTGCGGTCAAAGATTGGCAGAGACATACAGACACCAAATTGTGTATTTTAGTATGATACTCGTAGTACTATTACAGAATTGCTACTAGTACAGTGATTGCTACTACATATTTTAGTGGCTCCAATTATTCCCACGTTTTTGTGAGGTTGGCCAGGGAACATATTTGACTCAAGTCTCTCATGAATCAACTGGCCAGACCAGACGTTTTACTGAAAGTGGCAATAATTTGTAATTTGTTCAGAGTGCTGGCAATAACTTGCCTACTCTTTATGTCCTTTAAAATTATCTTTAACATTTACAAACAGCCACTGCTGGCAGATGTTCCCTCCAGCTTTACGTTGTTCCGATGGATGAAGCACGCATTGATTCCTCGCCCTACATATGAAACATCAGGGCGGCAGTTTATGGCTGGGTGGGGATTCAAACTCAGGATGGACAGCTGAGTCTCGTGTGCACGCGTCTAGGCAATCCTGCAAGCTCCTGTATTGTAAAGTAATACAGGGTAAAACCAAACTGGCACACCGTGTGATAAAAATGAAATCTAGCCCGAAAGGCCTTATCGATCACGAACAATGACATAAACAAACAGGATTAATAAATGTACAACGCATTGCAAAAAAGGAGATTACAAAAAAAAAAAAAAAACAACGCACAGAAGGAAATTGCAAGTTGCTGGCTGGCTAAGCCGAGCTAGACTCTTTGTCGATATAAAGGAATCTTGCACTGCAAAAGGCCTCGAGGGATCTCACCCATCGATGTTCGCTCTACTCGCTGTGTTCACCTCAAACACTCGGCTGATGATTAATGATATAAAACGGCAATGGAAAGCTCTTTTTTTTTTAAATCCTCAACACTGTTTGGGTTTGTGGTACAATGTATTTTCTGTTTTGAAACCTCTTAGTGTGTGTTCTCAAAACAAGCAATTATTTGGAACAGTTTATCAATTATTCCTGCTTTTCAATTATTCCCGTTTTTCAATTACTGCCATATTGCTCGGATTGCAGTATTATTATTTTTATTTTTTTTGCATACTTTCCTCGTAAAAAATTTTTTGTATACTAGCACCAAGCACCTAGCACCAAGTATTGCTTGGTTTCCGGCGTTGCTCGGGTTTTGGCATTGCTCGGGTTCCAGTGTTGCTCGGGTTATAGCGTTGCTCGGGTTCCGGCTTAGCTCGGGTTCTGGTATTGCTTGAATACTGGCGATGCTCGGGTTCCAGTGTTGCTCGGGTTCCAGTGTTGCTCGGGTTCCAGCGTTGCTCGGGTTCTGGCTTTGCTCAGGTTCTGGTGTTGCTTGAATTCTGGCGATGCTTGGGTTCTGGTGTTGCTCGGGTTCCAGTGTTACTCCGGTTCCAGCATTGCTCGGGTTCTAGTGTTGCTCGGGTTCAGGCTTTGCTCGGGTTCTCGTGTTGCTTGAATTTTGGTGATGCTCAAGTTTTGGCGTTTCTCGGGTTCCAGCGTTGCTCGGGTTCTGCAATTGCTTGGGTTCCGGTGTTGTTCAGGTGCCTGTGTTGCTCGAGTTCCGACATTACATGGGTTAAAAGCATTGCTCCGGTTCCGGTGTTGATTGGGTTCCGGCATTGCTCTGGTTTTGCAATTGCTCTGGTCCCGGCGTTGCTCTGGTTCCAACGTTGCTCTGGTTCCAGCATTGCTCTGGTTCTGCAATTGCTCAGGTTCCAGCGTTGCTACATTGCTGTGTTGCTATAATTGCTGTATTACTAGGAATGCTGTATTGTTATGATTGCTGTATTGCTATGATGGCTGTATTGTTATGATTGCTGTATTTCTAGGATTGCTGTAATGCTAAGATGCTTGTATTGCTAGACTGCTGTATTGCTAAGATTCTTGTATTGCTAGATTGCTGTATTGCTAAGATTCTTGTATTGCTGTATTGCTGAGATTCTAATATTGCTAGATTGCTAAGATTCTTGTGTTGCTAGATTGCTGTATTGCTACGATTCTTGTATTGCTGGGATTGGTGTATTTCTACGATTGCTGTAATGCTAAGATGCTTGTATTGCTAGACTGCTGTATTGCTAAGATTCTTGTATTGCTAGATTGCTGTATTGCTAAGATTCTTGTATTGCTAGATTGCTGTATTGCTGAGATTCTTCTATTGCTAGATTGCTAAGATTCTTGTGTTGCTAGATTGCTGTATTGCTAAGATTCTTTTATTGCTAGATTGCTGTATTGCTAAGATTATTGTATTGATAGATTGCTGTATTGCTAAGATTCTTGTATTGCTAGATTGCCGTATTGCTAGGATTGCTGTATTGCTAAGATTCTTGTATTGCTAGATTGCTGTATTACTAGGATTGCTGTATTGTTAAGATTATTGTATTGCTAGATTGCTGTATTGCTAGGATTGCTGTATTGCTAATATTCTTGTATTGCTAGATTGCCCTATTGCTAAGATTCTTGTATTGCTCGATTGCTGTATTGCTAGGATTGTTTTTTTTTTTGTTTTTTTTGTATACAACATCGAGGCTCGTGAAAGAGCTAACATTAATCACACAAAAAGTCAAACCGACACATAAAACACAAAATAAGGGGAGCTGTAGACAAGATGGGGAGAGAGGGGGAAGGACACAAACACAACATTTGAGAGCAGGGACATCGGGAGATCTTTGGGAGGTAGAGGGGAGGAGGCGTGGGAAGGGGGTGGGGGTGGGAGAGGGAAAAAACATGCACACTGCAAGGACTTCCAGGAAAGAAGTTGGAATTTCAAAAAAGTCGATCTGGGGTGAATTGGCGGGGGTAGAAAAGATCAAGGTTTTGGATGGAGGAAGATAAGAGATGGTGGTGAACAGCTGTTTTAAAGACCTGGAGGGAGGAGTGGGAAAAATTGCTGTATTGCTAAGATTGTTGTATTGCTAGGATTGCTGTATTGCTCGGATTGCTGTATTGCTAGGAATATTGTATTCCTAGGATTGCTGTATTGTTATGATTGCTGTATTGCTAGTATTGTTGTATTCCTAGGATTGCTGTATTATTATGATTGCTGTATTGCTAGGATTGTTGTATTGCTAGGAGTGTTGTATTGCTGGGATTGTTGTATTGCTATGATTGCTGTATTGCTGGGATTGTTGTATTGCTCGGATTGCTAGGATTGCTGTATTGCTTGGATTGTTGTATTTCTAGGATTGTTGTAATCCTTAGATTAGTGTATTGCTAGGATTCTTGTATTACTAGGATTGTTGTATTGCTAGTATTTTTGTATTGCTAGGATTGTTATATTCCAAAGATTATTGTATTGTTATGAAACTTGTATTGCGAGGATTCTTGTATTGCTCGAATTCCTGTATTGCTATAATTCTTGTGTTGCTATGATTGCTGTGTTGCTATCATTTTTGTATTGCTATGATTGCTGTATTGCTAAGATTCTTGTATTTCTAGGATTGCTGTTTTGCTAGAATTGCTGGGATTGCTGTATTGCTCGGAGTGTTGTATTGCTAGTGTTACGTGCTCCTACCCAAACCCCCTGGTCACGGTGTACCTCCGAGCCCCGAGAGGAGTCACGGCAGAAAAATGTGTTATTCTGCATGTCAAAGATCAATGGTGAAGCCACACCAATTGTTACCAACAAACAAATATTGTATTAAGATCACACAAGAATAACAGTACAACAACAATAGTAATCAATTGTACAACCAATATATATTTCCTATGATGGTACCATCAGGTTCGTACAATATAACGCACTGTGCTCCAAGTGAGCGAAAAGAAGAACATTCCCCAATGTCTCTTCCGGGATCAAGCCCAAGTCGATCCGCTCCAGCGATCGTCAGAACGATGTCTGATCGAGACCAGAATCCCGTTCGGATGACAGTCACAGTCATGCGGCCAAAGCTGCGCAAAGGTGCCCTCAAGGCGATGGGGAAATCCAAAGGCGCCCTCCAGGCGACTGGGAAATCACACCCCCGGGTATGGACGTTTCACAGCTCCAAACCGGCGAACTGCAGATTTACCTTCAAAATCCAAGTGACACACACACACACACCAGATAAATTTCTGGATGCGGTGAAAATGGTTGAAGCGAAGCGAAAAACCTTGCGCGATGCGCAAAGCGCGCGATTCAAAATGGCCGACGTCCCGTTCTCGAGGCGTAACGGCACGACGATGATTCTCCTCGGAATCAACCGCAAAACCTGACACGCAGGTTGATCTGTCACAGCGATAACAACTCTGTCGCAGGAATCCCTTTCCTGGAAAACCCGAAGTTCGCTAGTGACCTCCGTTCGTCAACGCTTGCTCCAGAACTCGAAGCAGCTAGGCTTCTTCCCCGACTCACTCGCTCCGCCTTCTTCTCCTCCTCTTCCTCTTCGTCATCGTCCGGTTCCGGTTTCGTTTAAAACATTGACTTTTTTACCTTTTGAAAATAGTAACCTCCATCTCCCTTAAACGACAACAATTAATAGTACATGTAATCAAAAATGTTTACAGTGGATGAAAACCACAACAACGGAAGTGACGAATCCGTAACACTTCCCCCCCTCAAGAAAGAAAGTTTGAACATAGTGAAAACTTTCTTTGCAGGCAAAAGCTCTTTTAACAAACGAAAGTAAATCTCACACCCAAATTATCAATTCACGTGAGCAACAATAATTAATATTCCCCAAAATAAAGCAACAACACTTCCAAACAACCCACAGAAATTTCCAAAGTTAGTTCACTCTGGACAAAGCATCAGCAACGACCTGGTCCCTGCCCTTTACATGCTCAATTTCCAAGTTGAACTCCTGCAAAGCCAAACTCCATCTCATCAACCTCTGATTTTTATTTTTCATTTTTTGAATGAAGGTTAAGTGGTTGTGATCAAAAATCGAAAGCAAAGCAAATCTATAGCACTTTTTGAAGGAAGCCGAGCTGAGAGCCAGGTTTCATGGTGGTTGGGTGGTGAGGCCTGGAAGTATTCACTGCATGGATGCATTTAGGAACGTGGAGTTCACGGGTTAATCCATGTAGGAATCTTGGCTCGGTTGCTCCTGAGCACTCAGTGCTTTCAACTCTTCTCTTGATCATAAAAATCATAATCACAGTTGTAGAGTCGGGTGCTGTAGTCACGTGAATAGCGGTCCCCATCTCGGCTACCACCGTAATAGTCATCCCGTCGAGAGTTGCCAAAACTGCGCTGCTGCTGCTGGGAGCCTCCGTAGTAATCACGACTGCGGCCGCCACCAAAACTACTACTCCCACCCCGGGAGCCGTAGCCACCTCTGAAACTACCTCCACGTTTTCGTCCTCTGTAGCCCCCTTGACGCCCATGGCCTGCCTTCTCTACTGTTATGGTCCGACCATCCAAATTCTTGCCATTCAAATCCTTTTCTGCATCTTTGGCGTCCTTTGTGTTTTCAAACGTGACAAAGCCAAACCCTCTCGACTTTTGCGTCTCCCTGTCTTTTATCAGCAGCACTTCCAAGAGTAGTCCATATTTGCCAAAGATAGAGTCCAGAACATCTTCACTTGTGTCAAAGTTCAGTCCACCTACAAAGAGCTTGCCAACAATGCCTAAATCCATGACTTGTATGTGCTGACACTTAGTTTCAGGGTACTTGACAAGAAATGCCTGTGCAAAACGTGACGTCAGTACCTTCTCTTTCTCTTCAGAGGGCTTCCTACCCCTAGCACGAGTCGCGGCACCGGATGGAAAGATACCCGAAATCTCCTGCTCTAACTGTGCGATGTTATTTTCCCTACTAGGCTTCTCAACAAACATCGGATTAACAGAAACTTGACCACCGGCCAAATCATTCCCGATAACAAAAGATATTTCCTCTACAGGAAGAGTGGCTTGTAAACCTACGGTGACCGGTCCTAACACCAAATCAGACTTCAAATGGATGACATGAAGTGGAGCTATAACATAGCCACCAACCCCCTGTAAAAGCACACTAACACCAGTTGCCGTCTTCTCTGACAATGGCAAAATGCCCTCAAGCATCAAAGATTGATGTGCTCCTGTGTCCCTCAATACCCTAACAGGTCTCTGGTTCGTTAAGTCTCCATCCAGTGACACAAACCCCTCTGATATAAAAGGTTTGCAACCCTCTTGAACAAGGTCGTTCTGTGATGCCGTAACTTTGGCATGGGAACCTTCACAAGGCACTGTCCTCCAAGGACGATTTCTCGCATTGGCCAATGCATTCGGAGTTGTACTAGTCTGACTTTGCTCCTGATTTTTCCTTTTCAGGGCATAACATTGGGACATCAAATGCCCAGGTTTCTTGCAAAAAGCGCAAGTAGGCCCGGAGGAAAAACTCGTGGTCTGCCTCGGGCACCCCGGAAGATAAGTCTGTCTTGGAACTGTAGTCTTCTGATCCCTAAAAGTCGCGGTATCAGATTTGTCCTCATAGTCATCTCTAGGCCGCCTCCATGAATATTTGTTCTCCGAACCTGATTTACCACAACTCCCCTGGCTAACTCTAGGCGGGAAGTTAGGTTTGTGGAACCCCATCCTGTGTGTCAAGGCATAGTCATCTGCCACGGTTGCTGCCTCATACAAATCTGGTACTTTGTTTTCATCCAGATGTACTTTAATGTCCGCGTGGACACACTGTTTGAATTCCTCCACCAAGATCAATTGTCGCAACAGTTTGAAGTCTTTCCCAATCCCCTTCGAGTCACACCACCGATCAAACATGGTTTCCTTCATTCTGGCAAACTCCACATGGGTCTCACTCTCCCTCTTCCTGGCATTCCTGAATTTTTGCCGGTAAGCTTCAGGGACCAATTCATCGGCTTTGAGAATGGTTTTCTTCACTATCTCATAATCTGCACATTGGTCAATCGGTAAAGCCGAATAGATATCTTGAGCTTTACCCACCAAAACACTTTGCACTATCATAGTCCAGGAACGCACAGGCCATTTTAGCATTTGAGCCACTTTCTCAAAGTGTAAAAAAAACTTGGCTACCTCCTTTTCATTGAAGGGTGGAACCAGCCTCACATGCCTACCAACATCCCAAGTGTCCTGACTAGTTGTCGAACTAGCCGGATTGGATACTACTTCTCTCTGTTCTCCCATTACTTCCAGCTCCTTGAGTTTAAGTTCCTTCTGATACTCCATGTCACGTTCCTTTAACTCCCTTTCAGCTCTCCTTTCCTCTGCTCTTTCCCCTGCTCTTCTTTCTTCTTCAGCTCTCCTTTCCTCTGCTCTTCTCTCTTCTTCAGCTCTCCTTTCCTCTGTTCTTCCCTCCTCAGGTTCTCGTTCCTGTACTACTCTTCTTTCCTCGAGTTCCCTTTCAGCTCTCCTTACCTCTGCTCTTCTTTCCTCGGCTTTCCATTCCAACTCTTTTAACCTTTCCTGGCTCTGCAGTTGCATCTCCATTTTCTGGAGCTCCACATTTTCTTTCCCTCGGGTAACCAATCCAAGGCTACATCTTTCCATGTTCCTTGTCCCACCAGAGATTCTACCACCAATGTCTGCATCTCTGCTTTCTTCATATGAGCTCGGACCTCCAAGTTAAAATATTTGGCCAATATCAAGAGTTCCAATCCTTTTAACGCTTAGAACTGTGCCTCATTAAGGGACGCTGCAAACTTTTCTGCGTCAAACACCATGGTGACTATTAGTTAGCAACTGTTAACCTTCACACAAAAATTTTCCAATTTGTTTGACAAATTTGGGAATGTTAGAAAAATTCCAAATTTGGGAATTTGGGGAATGTTAGGGAATTCGATCCCGGGCGAGTGTTAGGGAATTCGATCCCGGATGAGTGTTAGGGAATTCGATCACGGATGAATGTTAGGGAATTCTATCCCGGACGAGATTTGGGAATTTTGTCAGCAAAGATGAGCCCCCAATTTCTCTAAGCAAAGACGAGCTCCCAATTTCAATTTGGGCCAATTTTGGATGAGCCCCCAATTTCTGCTACGTGCTCCTCCCCAAACCCCCTGGTCACGGTGTACCTCCGAGCCCCGAGAGGAGTCACGGCAGAAAAATGTGTTATTCTGTTTGTCAAAGATCAATGGTGAAGCCACACCAATTGTTACCAACAAACAAATATTGTATTAAGATCACACAAGAATAACAGTACAACAACAATAGTAATCAATTGTACAACCAACATATATTTCCTATGATGGTACCATCAGGTTCGTACAATACAACTCGCTGTGCTCCAAGTGTGGAAAAAGAAGAACATTCCCCAATGTCTCTATTCCGGCATCAAGCCCAAGTCGATTGGCTCCAGCGATCGTCAGAACGATGTCCAATCGAGACCAGAATCCCGTTCGGATGACAGTCAAAGTCACGCGGCCAAAGCTGCGCAAAGGTGCCCTCAAGGTGACAGGGAAATCCAAAGGCGCCCTCCAGGCGACTGGGAAATCACACTCTCAGGTATGGACGTTTCACGGCTCCAAACCGGCGAACTGCAGATTTACCTTCAAAATCCACGTGACACATACACACACCAGATAAACGTCTGGATGCAGTGAAAATGGTTGAAGCGAAGCGAAAAACCTTGCGCGATGCGCAAAGCGCGCGAGTCGAAATGGCTGACAGCCCGTTCTCGAGGCGTAACGGCACGACGATGATTCTCCTCGGAATCAACCGCAAAACCTGACACGCAGGTTGATCTGTCACAGCGATAACAACTCTGTCGCAGGAATCCCTTTCCCGGAAAACCCGAAGTTTGCTAGTGACCTCCGTTCGTCAACGTTTGCTCCAGAACTCGAAGCAGCTAGGCTTCTTCCCCGACTCACTCGCTCCGCCTTCTTCTCCTCCTCTTCCTCTTCGTCATCGTCCGGTTCCGGTTTCATTTAAAACATTGACTTTTTTATCTTTTGAAAATAGTAACCTCTATCTCCCTTAAACGACAACAATAATAGTACATGGAATCAAAAATGTTTACAGTGGATGAAAACCACAACAACGGAAGTGACGAATCCTTAACACTAGGATTGATGTATTGCTGGGATTGCTGGGATTGATGTATTGGTAGGATTGTTGTATTCCCAAGATTATTGTATTGCTAGCATTCTTGTATTGCTCGGATTGTTGTATTCCTAAGATTATTGTATTGCTAGAATTGTTATATTCCTAAGATTATTGTATTGCTAGGATTGTTGTATTGCAGGTATTCTTGTATTGCAAGGATTGTTGTATTCCTAAGATTATTGTATTGCTAGGATTCTTGTATGGCTATGATTGCTGTATTGCTATAATTATTGTATTGCTATGATTGCTGTATTGTGATACTTCTTGTATTGCTAGGATTGTTGTATTGCTATAACTATTGTATTGCTATGATTGCTGTATTGTGATAATTATTTTATTGTTATGATTGCTGTATTGCTATAATTATTGTATTGCTATGATTGCTGTATTGCTTTGATTCTTGTATTGCTAGGATTTCTGTATTGTTGTGATTGCTGTATTGCTAGGATTATTGTATTGCTAGGATTGTTCTGTTGCTATGATTGCTGTATTTCTATAATTATTGTATTGATATGATTGCTGTATTGTGATCATTCTTGTATTGCTAGGATTGTTGTGTTGCAATAATTCTTGTATTGCTATGATTGCTGTATTGCTATAATTATTGTGTTGCTATGATTGCTGTATTGTGATAATTATTGTATTGCTAGGATTGTTGTATTGCTTTGATTCTTGTATTGCTAGGATTTCTGTATTGTTGTGATTGCTGTATTGCTAGGATTATTGTATTGCTAGGATTGTTCTGTTGCTATGATTGCTGTATTTCTATAATTATTGTATTGATATGATTGCTGTATTGTGATAATTCTTGTATTGCTAGGATTGTTGTATTGCTATAATTCTTGTATGGCTATGATTGCTGTATTGCTATAATTATTGTATTGCTATGATTGCTGTATTGCAATAATTCTTGTATTGCTAGGATTCTTGTATTGCTTTGATTCTTGTATTGCTCGGATTGCTGTATTGTTATGATTGCTGTATTGCTAGGATTATTGTATTGCTAGGATTGCTGTGTTGCTCGGATTCCTGTATTGTAATGATTGCTGTATTGTTATGATTGCTGTATTGTTATGATTGCTGTATTGTTATGATTGCTGTATTGCTAGGATTGTTGTATTGCTAGGATTATTGTATTGATAGGATTGCTGTATTGCTAGGATTATTGTATTGCTAGGATTATTGTATTGATATGATTGCTGTATTGCTAGGATTGTTGTATTGCTAGGATTCTTGTATTGATAGGATTGCTGTATTGCTAGGATTCTTGTATTGCTGGGATTATTGTATTGATAGGATTGCTGTATTGCTAGGATTCTTGTGTTGCTTGGATTATTGTATTGATAGGATTGCTGTATTGCTAGGATTGTTGTATTCCTAAGATTATTGTATTGATAGGATTGCTGTATTGCTAGGATTATTGTATTGATAGGATTGTTGTATTGATAGGATTCTTGTATTGCTAGGATTCTTGTATTGATAGGATTGCTGTATTGCTCGGATTCTTGTATTGCTAGGATTATTGTATTGATAGGATTGCTGTATTGCTAGGATTGTTGTATTCCTAAGATTATTGTATTGATAGGATTGCTGTGTTGCTAGGATTATTGTATTGATAGGATTGTTGTATTGCTAGGATTCTTGTATTGCTATGATTGTTGTATTCCTAAGGTTATTGTATTGCGATGATTGTTGTATTCTGAAGGTTATTGTATTGCTATGATTGTTGTATTCCTCAGGTTATTGTATTGCTAGAATTGTTGTATTGGTAGTATTATTGTATTGCTAGGATTTCTTGATTCCTAAGGTTATTGTATTGCTCGGATTGTTGTATTGGTAGTATTATTGTATTGCTAGGATTGCTGTATTCCTAAGGTTATTGTATTGCTCAGATTGTTGTATTCCTCAGGTTATTGTATTGCTATGATTGTTGTATTCCTAATGTTATTGTATTGCTAGGATTGTTGTATTCCTAAGGTTATTGTATTGCTAGGATTGTTATATCCCTCAGGTTATTGTATTGCTCGGTTTGTTTTATTGGTAGTATTGTTGTATTGCTAGGATTGCTGTATTCCTAAGGTTATTGTATTGCTCGGATTGTTGTATTCCTCAGGTTATTGTATTGCTATGATTGTTGTATTCCTAAGGTTATTGTATTGCTAGGATTGTTGTATTCCTAAGGTTATTGTATTGCTAGGATTGTTGTATTCCTAAGGTTATTGTATTGCTCGGATTGTGGTATTCCTCATGTTATTGTATTGCTAGGATTGTTGTATTCCTCAGGTTCTTGTATTGCTAGGATTGTTGTATTCCTAAGGTTATTGTATTGCTAGGATTGTTGTATTCCTAAGGTTATTGTATTGCTAGGATTGTTGTATTCCTAAGGTTATTGTATTGCTAGGATTGTTGTATTCCTCAGGTTCTTCTATTGCTAGGATTGTTGTATTCCTCAGGTTATTGTATTGCTAGGATTGTTGTATTCCTAATGTTATTGTATTGCTAGGATTGTTGTATTCCTAAGGTTATTGTATTGCTAGGATTGTTGTATTCCTAAGGTTATTGTATTGCTCGGATTGTGGTATTCCTCATGTTATTGTATTGCTAGGATTGTTGTATTCCTCAGGTTCTTGTATTGCTAGGATTGTTGTATTCCTAAGGTTATTGTATTGCTAGGATTGTTGTATTCCTAAGGTTATTGTATTGCTAGGATTCTTGTATTCCTAAGGTTATTGTATTGCTCGGATTGTGGTATTCCTCATGTTATTGTATTGCTAGGATTGTTGTATTCCTCAGGTTCTTGTATTGCTAGGATTGTTGTATTCCTAAGGTTATTGTATTGCTAGGATTGTTGTATTCCTAAGGTTATTGTATTGCTCGGATTGTTGTATTCCTCAGGTTATTGTATTGCTATGATTGTTGTATTCCTAATGTTATTGTATTGCTAGGATTGTTGTATTCCTCAGGTTCTTCTATTGCTAGGATTGTTGTATTCCTCAGGTTATTGTATTGCTAGGATTGTTGTATTCCTAATGTTATTGTATTGCTAGGATTGTTGTATTCCTCAGGTTCTTGTATTGCTAGGATTGTTGTATTCCTCAGGTTATTGTATTGCTAGGATTGTTGTATTCCTAATGTTATTGTATTGCTAGGATTGTTGTGTTCCTAAGGTTATTGTCTTGCTAGGATTGTCGTATTCCTCAGGTTATTGTATTGCTCGGTTTGTTGTATTGGTAGTATTATTGTATTGCTAGGATTGCTGTATTCCTAAGGTTATTGTATTGCTCGGATTGTTGTATTCCTCAGGTTCTTGTATTGCTAGGATTGTTGTATTCCTCAGGTTATTGTATTGCTAGGATTGCTGTATTCCTAATGTTATTGTATTGCTAGGATTGTTGTGTTCCTAAGGTTATTGTCTTGCTAGGATTGTCGTATTCCTCAGGTTATTGTATTGCTCGGTTTGTTGTATTGGTAGTATTATTGTATTGCTAGGATTGCTGTATTCCTAAGGTTATTGTATTGCTCGGATTGTTGTATTCCTAATGTTATTGTATTGCTAGGATTGTTGTATTCCTCAGGTTCTTGTATTGCTAGGATTGTTGTATTCCTCAGGTTCTTGTATTGCTAGGATTGTTGTATTCCTCAGGTTATTGTATTGCTAGGATTGTTGTATTCCTCAGGTTATTGTATTGGTATGATTGTTGTATTCCGAAGATTATTATGTTGCCAGGATTGTTGTATTGCTAGTTTTATTATATTGCTAAGATTGTTGTATTCCTAAGATTCTTATATTGCTAAGGTTGTTGTATTGCTACGATCGCTGTATTGCTAGGTTTATTGCATTATTAGGATTCTTGTGTTGCTAGGATTCTTGTATTGCTAGAATTTGTGTGTTTCTCGGATTTCTATCTTGCAATAACTACTTTATTTTAAGGCAACATAAGTTGTAATTTCGTATTATAACAGTGCAGTGTAGTTTTTGTTTTCTCTTGATGTTCATGATGCCTCATGTGTTAGGATGTCGTTAAGGATGGCTCTAGGAGTGTTGACATCAAAAGGAGGATAATCACATCACAATTTCCACGAAGCTGAGGTTACACAAACATTAGACGCTCAATGTAGCATTTTCCAGCTTAAATGTTTTGTAGTAAAATGAGCAATAACGTCGTAAAACCTGGAGCTTTAGTGGGCTTGTGTATTACCGGAGTGTAAATTTGAAGCAGGTGTGAGATAAGAGTGTGAAAAAGAAACTCTTAAATGTATTTTAGTGGTCGGGCTCGACCCAACAGGCAATCTTTACATATTATTCTTGTTAATTATAACTCATTCCCTGCTGCTCGTTCGGCCTTTCCTGTGAATAGCAATGATTTTGCTTCATAATTGCCGAATAAATAAATTTGAGTAAGCCAGCATTCACCAAGGATAAATAAATGAGCCGTGATGCTTAATTGCACATTCAACTTTTCATTCATAATAATGTTGGTGTTTTCATTAGTTGTGTAGTGAATAATTGACATTGCTGACATTGAGTTATTCAGTCGATGTTGAACCCTTGGTTGTGCATCCAGCCGACCCATTTCTTCTCCGATAACAAAACCTTCCGCTTCTCATGCCTTCCACCCCCAACCTCAGTTTCTATCAGACTTCTGGCAGCATCTCTTCGAGAGAGTTTTCTTGCTGCTGAACCCCAAACTTGTTGAGGACGATGCGCTCTTTGAGTGCGTCAACAAGAGATCCGAGATGATTCGGCCCTTTGGAAACGTGCCCAACAAGTTGCGCTCTCAGCTGAGTCGCGCCATTGTGGCGGCCCGTACGTTCGTCCACGCGCTTGCCATCGCTCGTGATACTGTTTCTCATGTCTCCAAGGTAACTATGTTTCTATGGTTACTGCCATCATCGCCTTCGTTTTTGCACCTTGTCGTCTGTCTCTTTCTATCGTCTGTTTCTTTCTATCGTCTGTTTCTGTCTCTGTCTGTCTGTGTCTATTTGACTCCGTGGCTCTATCTCTATCTTTGTGTCTATGTCTGTGTCTCGTGCAATGATGGGTCAAAATTATGATTGGAGCCAGGATCCTTAAATGATGACCCAGGCAGGATTAACATGTTATACTAATTTGTAGGTTGGTATATAGGATAGGTATAGGGGATGTAGGAATTATTTTGATTGTGTTGTGGGATTAGAGATTTGTTTGTGATCTTGCTTGTGTGATGTTTTTGTGTTGCATGAGTAAGCAATAAGCTGAAGGAATTCAATGTGTGTGTGTGTGTGTGTGTGTGTGTGTGTGTGTGTGTGTGTGTGTGTGTGTTTGTTTGAAACGATAGCCTAATGTGAGTTTTACTACTCGTATTACAATATCATAGTTGTGAAAATTCCATTTATTACATTTTAAGCACGAGTGGGGTCACCCGTGGGAATCCCACGGGCATGGAGGTCCATCGTTGCGATCGGTGCTGCCGTTTATGCGGCACCCGGGACAACAACGTTAGGTGGGAGGCCAAACCTGAAAATTCTGGAGACCAAAGCTGAAATTGGTAAAACAGTATAGCCTATTTTACTCCACGGAGTCCCAGGATTACCCACCCAAAATTTCGTTGCGATCGGTTCAGCCGTTTTTGCGGTACCTGGGAACGGACGGACGGACAGACAGACGGACAGACAGACGGACAGACAGACGGACAGACATTTGGTGAATTATAGTAAGATTACTCCTGAATAGTTAGTTGAAGTCAGAATTTTTAAATCGTAACACATCGGTGTCCTAGAAGACGATGTAATGAGCTGAAGTGTAGTTCCTGAGTAAAGTGTGAAGCCGAAGATGGCATCTATTTTCCTGAAGAAGAGTTTGTGGGGTGGTGGGATCGTGGAGGGATTTATTGTTGCTTCTTCTCAAATAAAAAGCATCTCCCCTAGTTTTGAGCAGGTAAATGCCCTGGAAGGCTGTGTTTAAATCCTTGCCAAAAATATGATCTGGCTGTTCCGTGATTAATGGAAAACACGAAAACATTCGGAACAAGAAAATAATCTTTTTCTTTCATTTGACTGCTCTCACGTGCCAAAGGTGAAGAGGCATAACATTACATACAATCCAAAGTTAAAATTCGTTTTGTTATTTAAAGTTTTTTTTTATTCAGAGCATAATCCATTTCTTCGTGTTCCTTTTCGATTAACGTAGTAATTGACTTATGTAAGATGACAGCACTATTATGTGCAGAATTTCAGACAAATTGCTTTACTGGCTGTTTGTATGGTTTGTATAAGTGCTTTGAATTTCAGTGATTCAAAATATTCATGAAGTTTGAAATGCAGCGGAACATGCCTCGAACTTATGGTCAAATGTGTATCTGTCTGCTATACCTATGACTACCACTACTATACCTCTGACTTGTACTACTTTCATGCCCCTAATTATTCCCCCATTGTTGTGACGTTGGCAACATAGTCCTTCACTGACTGACATTCGACTGAAGGTGACAGGTATTCGTGATTTGTTCATTGCGCCAGCAATAACTCACCTTCTCTTTGTGAAAGACACCATGGGATCTTCAACATCTACGTACCAATGACCCCATTGCTGGCAAGCGGGTCCTCTGGCTTATTGCCCATCAAAGGGATGGCACACACACACACACACATGACACATACCCACCCATGACACACACATGCACACACACACACACACACACCCATGACACACACACACACATACATGACACACATGCTAAACACACATACACACCTGGCACGCACAC
Organism: Myxine glutinosa; assembly: GCF_964187855.1. Lineage (NCBI taxonomy): Eukaryota > Metazoa > Chordata > Myxini > Myxiniformes > Myxinidae > Myxine > Myxine glutinosa. The sequence continues at coordinate 116,071,318 of NC_136268.1, read as the reverse complement.
ACACATAACACACACACACACACACCCATGACACACACACACACATACATGACACACATGCTAAACACACATACACACCTGGCACGCACACACACATAACACACACACACACACACATTGATCTATCATCCTGCATGTCAAACACCAGGATGATAGTTTATAGCTGTGACGGGATTTGAACGCAGGTTACACACTTCAGAGATGAGTATGCATACGAGTTCCTCCAGAGTCTAGACTATCCTGCCAGCCACTTGTGTTCATTGACGCCATAAATGTTTACATCCACGAATAATATTATTCTCTCCAAATGAGCTGCGATATGACGGTTAGCATTTTCTTTCTTTCATATATTTAAAATTTGGATTTTTTTTTTGGTGTTCTACGCTATTTATGGAAGCATACTTCCCGTGTCACCAAGTGAAGTGGGCTAGCAGGATAACCTAGAGGTATAAACACTCACCTCTGAGCTATCTAGCCTGGGTTTGAATCTCCACCTCCTCCCATAAATTGTCATCCTTGTGCTTCATATGCTGGAAGAGGCATCAATGTGAGTGCCATCCCTCAAATGGACATTACGATAGGTGTCCTATCTGCTAGAATTAGCTGATGGACATTAGAGATCAGATTTGTACTTTGCATGCAAGTTCGTCTTTTTATATTTAACGTATTCTGACAATATATATATAACATACTTACACATAACTTACATATAACATACACATAACTTACATATAACATAACCAGGAGAAACACATTTGTAGACATCTTTGTACTTTTGCAAAGTTATTTTAATATGAATTATATGAATTTGTTTATGAATTAGTTTATATGAATTATAAGGTGATTTGTAGACAATATGGACAAACACATATGGTAGATGGGATTTGGACCTTGTGAACTGCATCATGAGCCACGGGTTCAGATGGGAATACTCTCAGTTTACTCAAGATGCCCTTCACCATCTCTCTGATGGACATTAAGCTGGGTGTTCCATTTGCTAGCATTATGTGGAGGACATTAAAGATTCCACAGTGCCTTTCGTGAAGAAGAGGCGAGTTATCACGGGATAATGAACAATTTTCAAATTCCTGCCCTGCCACCTTCACCACCATGATAGTTACCTGCGCCACCACTTTCAGGTGAACGTCAGGCCTGGACAGCCAGTTTGTGAAAGTTATGCGAAATTCTCACAGACCGACCCCACGAGAGTGTGGGATCAATTGGGGCCAATGAAGAAGTTGTCATAATAAGTGTGTGTTGCTTGTTTGCCTTGTGTTATTTTCATTACCTCCGCCACCAAAGTTGGATGGAGGTTATGTTTTCACCCCTGTCTGTTTGTCTGTTTCTCTGTCTGTTTGTTTGTGAACAAAATATCAAAAAAAAATTGTGGACGGATTCGGACGAAATTTGGCAGAGATGTAGCGTATGTCACAAGGACGAAATGATTAGATTTTGGTGAAGATCCGGATTCGGATCCGGCTACTCGAATTTTTTAAGTGATTCTTCACCATTGGGAGATTGGGCCAAAAACGGTACATAGCAGGATATCTCAAAAGGTTATGGACGGATTTGGACGAAACTTTTTGGACAGGTTGGGTGTGTGACAAGGACAAATAGATTCGATTTTGGTGAAAATCTGAATATGGATTCGGATATGAGAATTATTTAATTTTTTAAGTGATTCTTCACCATAAGGTGATATGGCCAACCAGGCGGAGGTATGCTCTCCACTGAGTGCCGTTCTAGTTGTTTATGTTTTAGGTGGGAGGGGGATCATTAACACAGACTACAACACATATCCTTTCCTTCGACAAATACACTAAACAGATCACAAAGTCAGCCCTCTTTCACCTGAAAAACATTGCCCGTCTCCGTCCATCCCTCTCCTCCACGGCTGCAGAAACCCTCATCCACGCCTTCATCACCTCCCGTCTGGACTACTGCAATAGCCTCCTCTATGGTTCACCCTAAAAAATCACCAATAAACTCCAATACATTCAGAACTCCGCTGCCCGTCTACTCACCCATTCCCGGACCCGTGACCACATCACCCCCGTCCTTTACAAGCTTCACTGGCTCCCCATCCCCCAGAGAATCCAGTACAAAATCCTCCTCTTGACATACAAAGCCCTCCATAACCTGGCCCCATCCTACCTGGCTGACCTCCTCTCCAGACACACTCCCACCCGCAACCTCCGCTCTGCTGGTACCAACCTCCTGACCCCCTCCATCCGGACCAAATTCAGATCCTGGGGGGACAGGGCCTTCTCCATCGCTGCTCCCACCCTCTGGAACTCACTACCTCACACCATCAGAGACTCCTCCTCACTCACCACATTCAAAACATGACTAAAGACCCACCTGTTCAACACTGCATTCAACATTCAACCCACAGCATTTAACCCCTGACTATCTCTTCTCCTTCTCCCTCCTTTTGCTTTAAATATTTCCCTATTGATTCTTGTCTTTTTGCAATTGTTGTTTTCATGTATTGTTATGCATTATGTTTGCCACTCTGTCAAAGCGCCTTTGGGCTTCTGGAAAAGCGCTATACAAAATAAATGAATTATTATTATTATTATTATTACAACACGTTATTTATTTATTTATTTATTTATTTGAGCGAGAGCTGAAAGTGGATACTTGCTCCAAATTGCTTCATCCTTCATTTTCCTCTTAAAGTGTTGCTCAGATAATTGAACCAAAATCCAAAGTGGGGCTGAGTGGGGCTATTTTCACCTGTCAGGCGAGATTAAGGAGAGAACCTGGCAGGCAAAAACAAGCCAACACTGAAGAAGGGAATGCCATATAAAGTGGTATATTGGCAACGGAGGGTTAAACCCAAGGATCTTGCTTCTTGAAATTTTGAAAGAGAGTTCAAACACGTTGAGCTTCCTGTTTCTATATCCGCTACTGCTCATTACAGATGTTTCTGGATGATATGACAAATTATGGATGATATGACTTGGCAATGACGTTGGATATTTTTTATCCAGGAATTATCGTAATGTTTGTTCCTTTTAGTCACGTTGGTGACCGTTGAATAAGGGCTTCTTGGAAATGCTTTTATTGCCGATCAATTTATCGGATACCTTGATAGAATGTTGTCCATTCGCTATCCTGTCTCTAATATCCATTTGCTGATTTTGCTTTTTCAATGCTGGAATTCCAAATCCAATTCACAGGGAATAACGTTGGCTGGATTGCATCACTGTAGTTGAAATTCAGACTAGAGGGAAAGCTCAGCGTGATCCGGTGACGTTCGTAGTGAATTAAAAGGTTTATACCCAGCTAACATAACACCGTTGGTCCAACGTTGTGCCACCCTCCCTTCCAAGGTCGGACCCCCATATTGTCGCCTGGGACTTAACTTCGTCGGGGCGATGTTGGTTGGCTGTAGTTTTTGACGTTGGTCCAACGTAAGTGCTGACGTTGCTCCAACGTTGGCCCAACGGTGTTGTGTTAGCTGGGTTTTGCTTCAGTAGCATTGCATCTTTGGGACTTGATAGTTTCCTCCTGTTTGTGAGCACGATATCTCAAAAAGTTGTGCCGGCTTCGGACGAATCTCGGTGGGCAGGTTGGGTATGTGACAAGGATGAATTTATTAGACTTTGTTGAGGATCCGGATGTAGGTACAGATACTTGAAATTTTTAAATGATTCTTCACAATTGAGAGATAGGGCCAAAATATATATATAGCATGATATTTAAAAAAGTTGTGGACGGGTTATGCCAAAAATTGCCGGACGAGTTGGTTATGTGACAAGAACAAGCCGATTAGATTGGTTCAGGTCCGAATCCAGATCCGGCCTATCAGTGGGATACAAAACATAAACTGTTCAGCCTTGCGGAGGTATGCGCTCTACCGAGTGTTGTTCATCCCAGTTTTACAATTTTATTGCTTATTTGTGACTTGTCCACTCGTACCCGTGGGATCTGTTTTCGGCATGTCTACCAGCTGTCCTTTATTGTCCAGTTGTTCCACAAGCCTTGGTCTATGTATAACGAGATTGAAAGGCAGGCAACACTTTATCGGGTGGAAGGGCAATTCTTTGTGGAAACGCCATCCAACTTCTTATTTACTATCTTTGAAATTGACGAAGAACCACCAAAAAATGCATGCTGGTTTGAATTTAGCTTCTATAAAATTACTCTGCATGTACATTGTACATGTGACTGACCTGCATTGGGCATCACAGGATCTACCCCCAGAACAAGAACACAAGCGGGGTTTTTGGTGCACCGCTGGAGGATAGACCAATAATGGCTTGGGTGGCCACTATAGAGAAGTGACCTCGACCTAGCTATGCGGAATGTTTGCGGTGAGCGACGAGTCAAATGTCTTGGAGATCCATGGCTGCAAAACTTCTGGATTGAGACCTGACCTGGTGGTTTATGCTTTTGGACCCACTTTTGGCAATTGTCTCACACCTACTCATTGAGCTAGGTCAGTTCAAAAGAACGGTTATTACTCGACTTCCAATGACTATCCAAGACGCATTTCCTTCAGGATGGATGTAAATCAAGTGCAATGCAATTAAATTCATTTAGGAAGTTTTCACCGCATTGATGTCTCCTTGCATCTTTGTCACGCAAGAAACTTGTTTCGAAGTTCCTCCATGAGCATTAGATCACGTTTGAAAAATAAGAAGTCTTGGTTGCTCTCCCAATAGCAAACTCTTTACCGCAAACTCTTTACTTTCTGGATTTACATTTACCAAACGATGTTTTTCAACTTTTAAAGATTTTTGCTTCAAATAACAATTTAAACAAATACTTTTCAAACATACGATGGCGGCATTACATCATCTTCTGGATAGCAAAGGGAGCTTTCCTCTCTCTGGAAAACAGTCATTTTCTATTTTAGCTTGGGCACTTGCCTTTTAGCTTCCCCGTTACTCATTTCTGGAAGATATCCTGACAGATCGGCAGCACGAGACCCATTCCATGTGTTTTAAGGTCAACATTCATTTGCTTAAAAGCAAAGCATATCGGCTCAGTTGATGGAGTTCTTGCTTTGCAATCTCAGAGCTTGTATTCGCTTTGGCTGTTGTTGTGACTGGGAAAAACAGTGGCAATATTGCCATAAACAACCTTTGATAAGTGGTTTTTCTCCTCCCACCCAACTCGCATGGAGATTATTCCCAGAATTTTTTTTCATTACATTCCTACCTTTCATCATTCGCCAAATGCGGTGCAATTCCGGTTTAGAGTTCTGCTTTAAGAAGCAGTTTTCCTATTGAAGGGTAGAAATATTTCACCTAGGAGGAAATAGAAATGCATTGCACACTCTCAACAAAGAGTGTGTATATTCGCATCTGCGGATAACCCGGGAGTGGTTCAGACTTGAGAACTGATTATTATTGGTTCGGCCTTGTGGAGTCAGTCAGGGAAAGCATTAGGCCCAAGTATTTCATCAACCAGTCTAAGTAGGCTTGAGGAGGAATTTGGAAATTGACCGGTGTGCCGATGACGATAGCTCGCTTGCTGTTCGGGGGACACCGGGGGATCTTTAACATCCACAAATGAATACTGGCAGATGGGATGCCCAGTTTAACGTCCATCTGAGGGAGGGAACACACATTGATGTGCCTGCGAGACATCAGGGAGACTTTGTAGCTCAGTCGAGATTCGAATCCAGGCCAGCCTGCTCAGATGCTAATGTGCATACCTCTTGGCTGCCCTCCCAGTCAAACTTTGTTCAGCATATTTATTATTATTTCGAGCTTGTTTTCTTCATGTCCACTGCCATCCTTTGCGTGCTGAAAGCAGTTAGAATTTTTCTTAATGTATTTTTAGAGGAGTGAGGGTTGGGTGAACAAACATAGAACAAACTTGTCATCTGCCAAAAAAATTCTACCACACAGGTCATGATAAACACAAAGCAAAGAAGTATCCAAAGCAGCATGTTGAAGCACTCCAGATGAAGCTTACATCACGGCTACATACGCACGCTCAGCTATCGACACACCAATCCAATACTACAGTTAAAGATCCGGATCTACTGTAGGTATTATTTTTTTTGTATACAAGATCGAGGCTCGTGTAAGAGCTAACATTAATGACAAAAAAAACAAATGGACGCATACGACGAAATAAAGGGAGCGGGAGACAAGATGGGGATCGATAGCAAGCACACAAGTACAACATTTGAGCAGGGACATCGGGAGATCTGTGGGAGGGAGAGGGCTTGGGGGGAGGAGGCGTCGTAAGGGGTGTGGGAGAGGTAAAAGCCACATGGACACAGCTATGACTTCCAGGAAAGAAGTCGGTAGTTCAGAAAAGTGGGTCTGGGGTGAATTAACGGGGGTAGAAAAGATCAAGGTTTTGGATGGGGGAAGATAAGAGATGGTGGTGAACAGCTGTTTTAAAGACCTGGAGGGAGGAGATGGATTGAAGGGAGTGGGGGAGTTTGTTCCAGAGGTGGGAGAAAAGGGGAATGAAAGAGTGAAGGTGAGCATAGAGTCTAGATTTTGGCAGTTTCACCAAAAGAGGGTTGCTGGCAGATCTTGTGCGACCTGTAGCAGTATTTGGGGGACAGAGCACAGACAGGGCTGGGGGAGCAAGGCCACAGAGGAGTCGGTAGAAGACAGAAAGACGACCTACCTGCCTGCGGTGAGTGAGTGGAAGGCCCTCAGAGCCTCAGAGATGAAGCTGTCTTCTTGTACTGATCCTCACAATGGGCACCAGTGGACCCATAACATGCAATCACCATTTTGTACCTGATATACAGCATCTCTTGGGCAGGTTGTTACTCCACCTGAGGGCACTGATGTGAAACGGCCTTCATGAGGGAAATCATTTTGGATTTGGCTAGAACTGCTTCACAATGGATGAAATCAATACGACGTTGATTGACGTGTACTAACCACCGTGGGAAGCAAGGAGAAGCTGACGTTTCAGCCATTCAACCTTCGTTGGAGCAAAAAAAAAAAAAAAAAAGGAAAGCAGCCGTACATGCCATCCACCATTGTCTACACCACTACCTTTGGCTCCGACGAAGTGTTAATGCTTGAACCGTCCGCCACACCTCACTTCTCACGGTGATTAACCTACTCTTAACTGCTTTCAGTTGAATGAAATGCATCGTTTTTCGCGTCCGCTGATGCACACGGACTGATACTCGCCCTCACGAAGACTAATATTCCATATTGTTGTATTAATCTTGTATTTCTACATCAGTTTTCTATTTGCCTTTTTAAAATTCCCCATTTACTTCTTTGTGCAATATATTATCAATATGTCGTTTTGGGGTGAACGCTCTGCTGAACACAAAAGCCTTGGACTCAGACCTGGACTTAAGCTCCTATTAGATTTAGTCGATACCAGGTGGAAAGCAATAATCATTTCTTGCACGCTTTCCCCAGAATGTATTAGGCTCTTGTGAGAACGTGGTGAAAGCAATGTTTTATTTTTCTGTATGTAAGAAGATTGTGCTCGAGTCTGAGAATGTGGATATTTAATTGCCCTCCTGAGATTGCTCCAATCTTCGTGCTCAAAGAAAGACTGGAAAGGTTTGGTTGTTGCATTAACGACAGATTAGTTAGTGGCAAATTTGTGCTTTAATTTAGATATAGTACACACACTGGGCTTGATTTTATCGACCTCTTGTGGGACATCTCCGCACCTTGCGACTGCTGGTGGCCTATTGAGGACTCTGGTTCTTAGCCATGGAAACGTTCACGACACGTCGTGCTGGGTCGACCTCCACCACCACTAACACCACACGGAGGAAGACAACTTCCAGTGAGAAGTCAACGACGTTTTGGTACTCTTATTTTCCTCACACGACGATGTAGTTCTTGAGCGCAAGATGTCGACCATGGAGTAACACAAAAGGGTTAATTGAAATGACATTTGGTGGACAAGGCAGATGGCTGCCGAGACCTGGACAAGGATTTGCCAGCAAGGCTGCCATCTCTTGCAGTCACAGTGGAAATTCTGAAGGGACTGCAGCAAAACATTAATTGCACTAATTTGCAGATTAGGGAGAAGGCTGGAATTGAGGGAAGTGTCGCACCTTGCAAGTGCACCTGCATGTTTAATTAATTAATTAGTCAATATATATATCTCTCTCTCTCTCTCTCTCTCTCTCTCTCTCCCTCTCTCCCTCTCTCCCTCTCTCCCTCTCTCCCTCTCTCCCTCTCTCCCTCTCTCCCTCTCTCCCTCTCTCCCTCTCTCCCTCCCTCCCTCCCTCTCCCTCCCTCTCTCTCCCTCTCTCTCTCTCTCTCCCTCTCTCTCTCACCCTCTCACCCCCTGCAGGCCGTTTGTGTCGGGCGTGGCGTCATGGCGGCTGTGAGCATCTGCTCTGTGTTGTGGTGAGTCCGTTGTGAGATTTCCTCCTCCCCTGCCCCCCCCCCTCCCCCCTCTCCTTTTCCATCCTGTGTGCTTTGGCATTTTGTTTCCATCCGGTCTACACCTTTGTCTTCGAGAGAGAGAGAGGATTGAGAGCAGGCCCATTTTGGGTGCGGCCTACTGGCTTTGACGGCGCTTTGTAAGCCATTTTTGTGCTTATAATGCACGTTTATTTTTACTTTAGTTCGATTATTTAGGTTTGATACCTTCTTGTCCGGTTCGGACAGGTGGGGGGAAAGGGGGGGGGGGGGGTAAATTCGCTGGTATGGCGAATACACGCTCTCGTTACGAGGCGTTCGAAAATTTAACACGTAAGCATGCATTCGCATGTGTTCCGCCTGAAGGAGCTCCGACTGAGGACATTATCCTGGCCGTGGGATCCATCATAGGAGACGGTAATGTTCGAGCGGCATCACGAATGAACCAGAAATTTGTTGTCTTCGTGTCAGAAGAAAAGTTCGTTCATGACGTCGTTAGTACCGGTCTAACCACAAAAGGGGGTCATTATATTACGGTATCCCCTATGGATACGCCGGCGACCAAGATAACAATATCCAACGTACCACCGTTTATGCCAGGCGAGAAACTCCTATCCGTTCTGTCTCGTTATGGTAAAATTGTTTCTCGAGTCTCAATGAAGCCACTTGGGTGTCGCAGCGATCGTGTCAAACACATAATGAGCTTTAGGAGGCAGGTGTACATGATTCTCCCGGATCGCGGAGCCGATACAGGTTTAAATATATCCTTCAAAGTATCGATGGACGATCGGGAATACCACATGTATGCTTCCTCAGCCTCCTTAACTTGCTTTAATTGTGGAGAATTCGGACACGTTAAAAGGTTTTGTCCAAAGACCCCTTGTCCAAAGTGTGGTGAACCGGGACATAACGAAAGAGATTGTAAAAAGGCCAATCCCTCCACCGCGTCTTCTGACACCCCGACCGTGCTCTCTGACACCCAGACCGTATCTCCTGTCACCCCTACCGTACCTTCCGTCACCCGGATCGTATCTCCTGTCACCCCTACCGTACCTTCCGTCACCCGGACCGTACCCTCTGACACCCTGACCGCACCTTCTGACACCCCGACCGTACCCTCTGGCCCCCCGACCGTACCCTCTGGCCCCCCGACCATACCCTCTGGCCCCCCGACCGTACCCTCTGGCCCCCCGACCGTACCTTCTGACATCCCGACCGTACCTTCTGACACCCCGACCGTACCTTCTGACATCCTGACCGTACCTTCTGACACCCCGACTGAGTCGTCTGACACACCGGTGCTCTCCGATTCCAATGTGATGACACCCACAGATGTGACTGACACAACTAGCATTGCCCCCTTTCCCGAACCCATGAACGAAGAATCCATAGTGTATTCTAAAAAGCGCAGAGCACCAGTGCCAAGCAATTTCGCTGGTGCTGCAAAGAAGGCGGTCATGGGCGGCACCATTCCCAGTGCACAAGTGTTCGAGTGTCCCTCTGACATTCCCTCACTAACCGAGCATATAAATACCGTTGCCAATGATACTAGCGAGTCTCATTATGTAAATGAGCCGAAAAATATAATTTGTACCTCTCACCTGGAAGTTTCCGTTGCGTGTGCGAAACCTCCAGTGAAATTACGACCATTTCCGAGCTGGGGAATGGTTTTCCGCTTGTTTCCCCTTTAAATACCGAGCAGACTAAGGATTCAATAAACGTTCCCACTTTACAAACGGGGCCGGTAAATCTGAGTTTGCTGGGATCTCAAACCCAAGCTCCAATCCCAGATACAAAAAATATCCACGAAAGTGTTAACGAGTGCTCTCGGGAACACCTTGGGAAACTTGTGAAGGTGCCTCCAGACAAGACCGCGGGGGCAGCGGGTAATACCCCAGATCCTGACGACATGTTATCTGACGTGTCTGAGTCCGAGGATGACATTGAGGCAACCGAGCTGTCACAATCGGTGACAGGTCACTCAAAGGTATCCCCTCAACTCATTTTTACCTTCCTTAACGAAACGTATCGTCACCGTAACGTCGTAATTAAAGACTATTTCCCTGACTTGGCAGCATTCATTTGCACCGCAAAGTCAATAATCAAAGCGCATGAGGATTTTGACCTGACGAGATCTCAATTCCACAGATTAAGAAAGTTTGTTACTCGAGCAGGTACGGAGTGTTCCCAAGCACAAGTTCATTTCATTAACACGGAATGAAAAACATCTCCCTTGTGGCCTTAAATATGAATGGAGAGGGTGCAAGTCACCTCCGTCAGGCCCAAGTTAAAAACTTGTTTGATCGTAAAAAGGCAAATGTTCTTTTGCTGCAAGAGACCCACATCACACCTAACGTGGAACATGACTGGTGCCAAACTTTTAAAGGACAATGCTATTTTAGCAATCGGTCAGCCTCATCTGCTGGGGTTGGGTTTTTTCTAAAGCCAGGTCTAGTTTTTGAGTCTTGCTATTTTCATGAAGTCATAAAAGGCCGGCTTATTTCCCTTCAGCTCGTACATCAAAACTTCCGCTGTACCATTTTTAACGTGCACGCACCCAGTGAGAGCAGGGATCGAAAGGCCTTTTTCACCTCTATGATAAATCACCTGAAATCAGTTGATCTCGACCAATGTGTGTGCATTGGTGGTGACTTTAATGGCACCTTTGACCCTTCGAAGGACAGAAATTCTGCAGAACCTCACCCTGAGTCCCATGCGGATCTATTCCGTTTCTTTAAGATGGCCGGTCGACTTGATGTTTGGCGATTGCATCACCCCCAACGTAGCCCAGTATACCTGGTGTCGATGTGCCAATGGTCGGGTGTCGTTGGCAAGACTCGACCGCTAGTACATTAATGTACCCTTTAGGAACGTCGCGGTCTCTTCAGGTTGTTTTCCGTCAGTGTTTTCAGACCACCATATGGTAACCTTAGATCTTTCTTTTCCTCGACCCACATGCAGAAATAGTTACTGGAAGTTTAATGTTAAACTGTTAGAAGATAGTTTATTTACAGATTCCTTTCGTGATTTCTGGGCTGAAATGAGTACAAAAAAAATCTTCTTTCTCCTCAATTAGTCTCTGGTGGGATAACATAAAGGCCCAAATTCGAGTATTTTGCCAACAATTTAATTTACACTGTACCAATGTAAAACATATCACGATGGCTTGCTTAGAAGCAGATATCTTAAGGTTAGAGGGCAAGTTGGCCAATGAGAGCAACGCAGTGAACTATCGGTTGCTACTCGAGAAGAAGGCCCAATTAAGGGATTTGATCCATGAAAAAGCAGCGGGCACACTGGTTAGGCTAAGAATACAGAATATCAAGGTTTCAAATACCCCGACTAAGTCTTTTTTTCATCTAGAAACTGTAGATAAACCAACACGACTTATATCTTCGGTTTTGGACCCAAGGGCGAACATCCTTACTAATCCAAGTGATATAAGATTAAATGTAATCGATTTCTTTTCTGATCTTTTCAAAGCCAAAACGGTTTCTCATGAAATGATGAATGTTTTGACCTCTCATCTTCCTTCTGTGACTGAGGCCCAACGTCTAGAACTGGATGCTCCAATTACCCTTCCCGAGTTAACCAGTGCACTTGCTGAGATGGAGTCGGGAAAGGCCCCTGGCATCGATGGCCTACCCGCCGAATTTTTTTGGGCATTCTGGGACATTTTGGGCCCAGAGCTGTTCAACGTTCTGGATGCGTCTCTTTTATCCAGAGAATTACCGCTCAGTTTTAGAAGAGCAGTACTCTGCCTGCTACCAAAGACTGGCGATCTCCGACACCTGTCAAACTGGCGTCCGATCTCTTTGTTGTGCACGGATTACAAACTGTTTTCCAAGGTCCTTGCGAACCGGTTGAAGACAGTTATTGGTGATCTGGTGTCACCTGATCAAAGTTGCAGCATCCCTGGCAGATCCATCTACGACAACATATTCCTAATCAGAGATTTGTTAACCGGTAAATGTGTCAAAGAGGCTTTTGGATTGGTGTTTCTTGACCTTGCAAAGGCCTTTGATAGCATTGATCATGAGTTTTTGTGTCATGTGTTACAAGCTTGCGGGCTCGGTGCTAATTTTAGAGCCTACATAGCTTTGTTATATGCAAACATCTCCAGCTTGATCAAAGTTAACAATGAATTTTGCCCACCCATAAAGGTTCAGAGAGGGGTAAGGCAAGGTTGTCCACTTTCAGGTCTATTATTTGCCCTCGCCTTGGAACCTCTCTTAATCGCCCTCAGAAAAGATAGGCCTATCCCTGGACTTGTTCTTTCTCCAGGACACCCACCTTTGACCCTGTCTGCATATGCCGACGACCTATGTGTCACCATAAAAAGAAAATGCGACAGTGACGCCTTGGCAAAGTGTTTGTTGGACTTCCACCTTGCCTCATCATTAAGATGCAATTGGGGGAAAAGCAAGGCTCTATGGTTCCCTTTTCCCAACAATGACTTACCTGTGCCACCGTTATTACCACCTCCCCGCCTTCCTGCAGAGCTAGTGTGGGCAAACGATGGCATCAAGTATTTGGGCGTCTTCCTCGGTCCTCCTCAGTATGTCCAGAACAATTGGGAGAGGATCGTTGACCAGGTGGATAAGCATTTGAGCCGATGGAAAAGAGCTCTACCCCACCTTTCCTATAAAGGTCGTGTGCTGGTTGTCAACAACCTCGTCACTACCCTTTTGTGGCACCGTTTCATCTGCCTGCAACCAAAGGAGGTTTTGCTTCAAGCTATTCAGAGAAAACTGGTGGATTTTCTTTGGGGAGGCTACCACTGGCTTCGACCCAGCGCCATATGTTGTTCCTCGGCCGAGGGTGGTCATGGTCTTGTTGACGTGAAATGCCGCCTGTTGGCCTTCCGGCTCCGCTCCATCCAATGCTTGCTTTATGCAGAACACTCACCAGGCAAGCCCTTGGCCTGCTCTATTCTTCAACGAGCTGGGAGGCTCGGTTATGGACAGGATCTCGCGAGATCTTACGGATCAGATCTCGCGAGATCTTGGAGACGGCGGCAGGGATTTTCGAAGCTCCACACGGTCTCCATGTTTTCAAAGTTGTTTGTTCACAATTGTATTTTGTCGAAACTGTATTTATCCTTCGGTGTGTGAAGTTATAGTGTGCACCTTGGAAGTTTCTCGGTGTTTATCTTTCATAAATTAATCGTCTGTTTGCCGCGTCGCGAGCAAGGCCTTTGCCGCGTCGCGAGCGATTTGAAATCGAAGTTAAGTAATTGTTTCCATTTGTATTTTCGTTATAACTGTATTTATTTTATGGTGTGTGTATGTATATTGTGTCCCGAGGAAGATTTTCGGTGCAAATCTTTCATACCTGTATTGAAAATCGTGTTAATTCGTGTCGTGTTTTGAGGCCTTGTACAGTGTACAACCTTGAGGCTTTGTTTTTCTCTTAGCGGTCCGTCGTTTGTGATCCAATAACTTTCGTTCTCTGTTTTCCCAGTCTTTTCACCCCATACCCTACTTCCTTGTGTAAATCTCAACTCAAAAAAAACAACAACAAAAAAAACATTTCCTTCTCTGTTCTTATTCTTGTTCTCATTCGTTTATTCATTTTTATTCGTTCGTTCGTTCTTCGACCACGTGTTTCTCCCCCATTTCCCCAGATAGTTTTCACTGTTATTAACCTTCAATGTTTACACTTTGCCCTCAAGTTCTGCATCCGTCATATATTATAACACCTTTTTATTCTTCTTCTTTAAAAGGCTGCTTTCGACTTGCACACCAAATCTATTCATCCCCAAAAAAAATCCATCTCCTATAGTGCCTTTTTTCTACATTCCCTAAACTCTCCTGCACTCCATCCTCCATCCAGCGTCCTTAAACGTATTTTTAACTCGAAGGTCACAAGAAACTCATTTTGCAATAAATGTTCGTTTCCCATTAATCGTACACTTTCTAAAATCCAATCTCACCCCTCCCCTCCAAATCTTCCCCATAACCCCTCCCCTCCAAATCTTCACCATCACCCATCCCTTTCAAATCTTCCCCCTTTCCCCTCCCCTCCTAATCCTCCCCATCACCCATCCCTTTCAAATCTCCCCCATTGCCCCCTCCCTCCTAAACTACCCCCTCACCCCTCCCCTCCAAGACTCCCCCTCGCCCCTCCCCTCCTAGACTCCTCCCTCACCCCTCCCCTCCAAATCTCCCCCCTATCCCATCCCTTTCAAATCCCTCCCCTTGTCCCTTCCCTCCCAAACTCCCCCCTCGCCCCTCCCCTTCAAATCTCCCCACCCTCATTTCTTCTCAATTTCCCCCCTCTCACTCCCCCTCCTCAAAGCGCCCTCCCCGCTTCTTCCCCCTTCCAACTCTCATCTCCATCTCCCCCAACCTTCTGCCTCGCTCTTCCCCCTCCTCAAATAACACCTCATTGTGCCTCACCCAATCACCATCAAACCTTTTGTCCGCCCCATTCTTCCCTTTCTCCGAGCTATTCTGAAATCTCTGACACACCTTCAACAGCTCTCCCTACCTCTTCCACCTCTTCCACATCTTACCCTACCCCCCCTTCCCCCTGTTCTGTATCCGATGCTCCCCCTTCCTCTTCATTAACGGTATGGACCTCAAACATCCGGGGCCTTCGTTCAAACTTAACTGATCTCTCCATACAGGTTGCTTCTGTCAAACCAGACGTGATCTGCTCAACAGAAACTTTCCTCCTTCATGATGTCTCTGATTCCTTAGTATCTCTCCCGGGTTACTCCCTCCTCCCGTATGATAGACCTGAGCCTCGTCCTGGAGGTGGGGTTGCTATCGTTATCAAAAACTCTCTTCCTCACTCGCCCTGCACTGCACTCTCTCCACCTCACCCCCAGGAATACCTCTGGCTACGGCTTCCCCTTCACTCCCACCTCTTGTTCATATGTGTGCTGTACCGTCCACCAAACAGTGATGACTCCATCTACATCTCGCTGTCTGATAATATGGACCAACTTCTATCTACTCATCCCAACTCTCTCTTCCTCATATGTGGTGATTTCATTTGTCACCATGCCAGTTGGCTGGGTGTGGGTACCTCTCTCACCAGCCATGGCTCCTCAGCAAAGGACTTCTGTGACTCACTGGGACTGACACAATCTGTCAATTTCCCGACCCGGATCTCAGTCAACGGAGCATCTTCTCTTCTGGACTTGGTTATGACTAACTTCCCTGAAAATGTCTGCTGCTCTTCTTCTGCTCCAATCGGATCATCTGATCATGTCCTTGTTAAAGTGACATCTCTCTGACCATTCTCAGGGAGCCTGCTCAGCGTCGACGAGTCTGGCATTTCACTCAGGCCAACTGGCACGGTCTTCAAGCAGCCATCAATCATCTGGACTGGTCTCCCATCTCTACCACCTCTGACATCAACTCATCCTGGGAATTCTTCCAAAGTAAATTGCTCTCTCTCATGCACAGATTTATCCCATCTCGTCTTCAGTTGTCATACCCTTCCTGCCGTCCATGGTACATGGAATCTTGTGGTGAGGCTGTTGCCCAGAAACAACTTGCCTTCATCTCCTGGAAAGCAAATCCAACGTAAGGAAATCTCATTTCCTTTCACAAAGCCCGAAACAAGTGTGTGTCCACCCTCAGGAGAGCCAGGAAACAATATATCTCCATTCTCAAGACCGAACTCTCTTATCTGTCTCCCTCTTCCAAATCCTGGTGGCGTCTGGTCAAATCTGTTTCTGGTGTTTGTTCCCCCTCCATCCCCTCCCTTACCTCAAACGGCTACACAGCTGACTCCGCACGTGAAAAAGCTGAATGCCTCAACTCTGTGTTTGCCTCTAAATCTTGTGTCCCAAACCAATCCCTCTCTGTACCCACCATACCCAGTCGTACCCAGCTGCTCCTGGACTCAGTGTCCTTTCCTCATGACAAGGTGGAAAAGTTTCTGTCAACCCTCGACTCTGATTCTGCAACTGGACCTGACGGCATCAGCCCACGGGTCCTAAAATCATGTTCTTCCGCTCTTTCACTCCCTCTCTCTGTTCTCTTCACCCTCTCTTTTGCTCAAGGTCAACTGCCATCTGCTTGGAAATCAACCAACATCACTGCTCTGCACAAAAAAGGTGCAAAAACAGATCCTAGCAACGACAGACCAATCAGCCTTCTCCCAATTATCAGCAAAGTCATGGAATCCATCATTGCTTCGGATATGAAATCTTTCCTCTTCTCCAATGGCTTGATCCCTGATCATCAGTTTGGTTTCAGTCCAGGTCACTACTCTGGACATGCTGCTTCTGCTGTCTCAACAATGGATGGAGGTCCTCAATGCCAAACAGGAAATTAGAGCTGTCTCCCTCGACATATCACGTGCCTTCGATACGGTCTGGCACCCCGCTCTGCTCACCAAACTCTCCTCCTTTGGTATCCATGGAAATCTGCACGCATGCCTGGCGGACTTCCTCTCTAGTCGTCGTCAACGTGTGGCCCTGAATGGGTTTCTCTCATCTCCTCTTCCTGTTAAGGCTGGAGTTCCCCAAGGCAGTGTTCTGGGCCCTGTGCTTTTTCTGGTCTTCATCAATGATCTCTCTGACTCTCTTGAAAATCCTCTCTATCTCTTTGCTGATGACTCCTCTCTCTGCCGCTCCATTCCTCATCACTCAGATCGGCAGTCCGCAGCCTCCTCACTCTCTGCAGACCTGGACAAAATCACAGACTGGGCAAACAAGTGGAACATGTCTTTCAATCCTGACAAATCTCACACTCTTACGATGTCTCTCCGAAAAGACTGACTGGACAACCCTCCCATCTACTTTCTGAACAATCCTCTCCAAGAAGTTCTGTCACTCAAGCTTTTTGGGTCTCACTATCTGCCATGATCTTTCCTGGGAAAACCACATTTCCAAGCTGGCCTCCAAAGCCAGTCGCCGACTGGGCATTCTCCGTCGTGCGAAGTCCTTCCTTGGCACACCTGAGCTCCTCACCACATACAAGGCTTTCATCCGCAGGTCAATGGAGTACTGCTCTCCCCTCTGGGCTGGTGCTCCTGCCTCACACCTAGCTCGTCTTCACGCTGTTGAAACCAAAGCGTTCAGAATTATTGGAATCTCCCGCGATGACGCTATCTCCGAGGGCCTTTCACTTAATCACCGCAGGCAGGTTGGTGGTCTTTCCGTCTTCTTCCGACTGCTCTCCGGCCTTGCTCCCCCAGCTCTCTCTGGGCTCTGTCCCCCAAATATTCCTGCAGGTCGCACAAGATCTGCCTGCAACCCTCTTATGGTTAAACTGCCAAAATCAAGACTCCCTGCTCACCTTCACTCCTTCATTCCTCTATTCTCCCGCCTCTGGAACAAACTCCCTCACTCTCTTCGATCCCACTCCTCCCTCCAGGTCTTTAAAACGGCTGTTCACCACCATCTCTTATCTTCCCCAATCCAAAACCTTGATCTTTTCTACCCCTGCTAATTTCACCCCAAATCCACTTTTTTGAGGTGACTTTTGACTTCTTTACTGGAAGTCCTTGGTGTCCTTGCGTTTTATACCTATCCTGCCTCCCCCCAGGCCCTCTCCCTCCAAAAACATCTCCCGATGTCCCTGCTCTCAAATGTTGTATTTGTGTGCTTCCACCCCTTCTCTCCCCATCTTGTCGACTGCTCCCCTTTTTATATACTTTGTTTGCTTGTTTGTTTGATTTGTTTGTTTGATAAATGTTGGCTCTTTCACGAGCCTCGACTCTGTATACAACAACAAAAAAAAAAAAGGAACTGTTTTTGACCAACCTTCAACACGTTGCTTCCAGTCTTTTATCAGAGCCTCTTGAATGCCTGGCAGGGCGTTTCGATAAGTCGTCAAACAGACTCGTATGGCACTAACATGTTTGTACACGAGCCTTTATTTTTCAATCCACTTTTCCCTGACATCCCGAGGAGTCGCGATTTCTGCCAACATTTTATAGTGGCCAACATTTTAAAAGTGTGTCATCTCCGGCATGACTCTGGACATGGATGGAAACCTGCGAACGAGCTGGCGGACCTAACAGGTGTTCGGTCCAGGAGGTTAATCGGGAACATACTAAGGGCAGTGATCCGAAGAGGCCACCAGCTAGGCCTACATTGGACCCAAGACGCAGAGGTTGAGCCCACAGTTCCAAAATTAATTGTGGCTTTTACCCCAAATGATGTGCCCCCCCATGAATACAGGGTCACCCCCCTTCCATGCTATGAGCAGCAAGAGCATTTATAGGTCTTGTGTGAAACTACTTCTTGGGGACCCACCTCTAGCTGGGGTTACCCGGTGGAAAGGACTCTTGCCTCCCGGTCCCCCCTCTGAGCCTTTATGGGATACAATGTATGCTGGACTTATATCTGAAAGAACAGGTGACCTTCAGTGACGTTTGGTCCACTGGATTGTTCCTTCCAATGCTGTCATTCGTTTTTTTCCCCCCATTTCTGGCTGTTTCCCCTTTTGTCCAGAGAGGGAAGACTTGTTTCATGCCTTCATTAATTGTGAAAGACTTTCTCCTTTGCTTTATTGGTTAAACTTTATTTCCCATAGATTGCGGATTACCTTTTCTTTGAAGGCTTACATCTTTGGGTTTCCTCCCAAAAAGGAAACTACATCTATTGTATTCGGTTTCCTAACCGCTACCGCTAAACTTGCCGTATACCTGTCACGGAACGCGAAACTGGGCGGTAGACCCATGCAAGAATGCGGTATTATGTTGTTTTTTTTAGTTCTTTGGTATCAGCAAGGCTCAAACTTGAATTCAACCATGCCCAAACTGCAAACAACCTTGCAAATTTTATTGCGACCTGGTGTGTTGAAGGGATTTGTAAAGTCCAAGATAACAAATTGATAATTTATTTGTAATAATTTCGGTTGTTCTCATGCGCTGTTCCATGCTTCTTCTTGTCGGCCTTTTTCTTCCCCTTGTCTTGACCTACTCTTTCTTTCTCTGTCTCTCCTCATGTTTGCAAATGTGAATGTAAATTTGTACATATAAAATTAATTATGCCTAGTTTAGAAATTATGCCTCGGTTTTCTCCTTCTGTTTTTTTTGGTATTTTTGCCTTTTCTGTTGGTTGGATTGCAGTGCACTGATTTTTTTTCCCTTTCGGGATTTCTATGACTTTGCTGAGTTTCCTTGAAGAATTTCCTTTGGTGTTACTCTTGTTTTATACTTTTATAATCAAAAGAGTTTAAAAGTCAAAGTCTCTCTCTCTCTCTCTCTCGTCCTCTCTTCCTCTCTTCCTCTCTTCCTCTCACAAAATAAATCTGATCATATGGATGTTTTTCTTTTCATGATTTGTAAAAGAGATTGTGCTCAGTGTGGGAATTAAAAAAAAAAAAAATATATATATATATATATATATATATATATATTAGGGTGGTCCACAGATATATGTAATATTTAATACTATTACAAATCCATGCTCCACAAGGCTGCCCTTGTTCCTATGTTTATAAAGATCATATGAACCAAATATGAGATCAATTGGAACTTATGTAGAGGTTGCTCAAAAAATAACATTTTTAATTTATCCTGTTTTTTTTCAGATGGCAGAAACTCGCAGCTCTTACACAGTTTGGTTGCTGGGCAAGTCTGAAAAGGAAATAATATGTGGGGGACTACCAGCCAAAGGACACACATTGCAGAAAATGGTGTACCATCACATACAAGAACACCATACAGTTGGTGAAAGTGCCAAACTTAATGTACAAGCTGTGTGTGCATACTGGGAGAAAGCACGAATTCCAGTGCAGAGAGTAGATTCCTGTGAGCGCCAACTTTTGAAGTTGTATGATGCCTACAAACTGGTAAAGAAAAATAGAACCAAGACATTCGAAAACTATAGAGTGAAGGAGCAGATGTTCAAAGGTGATCTTCAATCCCTCTTCGATATCTCACCAAATGATGCGCTTGAGAAAATGATGAATGAAGAAGACAAAGCATTCCTTATCATGCAGCGTGAGGATCCCTCAAGTTAATGTATGGGATCTGTGGACAACACTCTGGCAGTGAAGGAGAACAGAAAGCGTATCAGGCTTGACAATGAAGATAAAAGAAAGAAGAAACATGCTGCTGAAACTCTAACAGCAATGCAATCTGTTCCATCAACATCGACTGTGGTTGATGATGATGATGAGTCTGAGATTGAAAGCTCCGATTCAGGGGACAATGAATTCAAACTCCAAAGTCCATCTTCTGCCAAACAGGCGAAAATGGCTCCCATCAAGGTGATCACTCCAGCAATAGTGGCAACTCTGGACAGAGTAAATCTCTCAGATCGGCATGCTATGTTTGTGGCCAGTGCTTTTGCACAATCTCTTCGTCATACTGTTACGGGTTCCTCACCGATCCCCTGGTCTCGGTAAACCTCCGAACCCCGAGAGGAGACCCGGCAGAAAAATATGTAATTCTCTGTGTTAGAAATCCATAGTGAAACCACACCAATTGCAAATAAATATTGTATTAAAAATCACACAAAAGTCACAGTACAACAATAATAGGAATCAAGAGTACAAGCAATATCTCCTATGATGGTACCCTCAGCTAACATGCATAAGGTAACTCACTGCTCCAAGTGAGTGGCAACGAACCTTCCCCAATGTCTCTATATTCCGTCTTCGAGCTCAGAGTGGATCACCTCCAGCGATCAACGGAACGATGTCGAATCGAAACCAGAATCTCTTTCAGCGGACAAGCCCAGACACGCCGCCTAAAACGGCACAAAGGTGCACACGGCCCAAAGCGGAGAAAAGAAGGTCACATGGTTACAGCAGCACAAAGGTGCACTAGCAGCGATGGGGAAATCCAAAGGCACCTTCCAGGTATGAACTTTCACTGTTCACGGTCGGCGAGCCGCAAAGTAATCGTCAAAAGCCTCGGTGCCCACACACACCACAGATACGTCTGAAAGCGGTGGAAACGGTTGACGAAGCAAGGAAAGTTTGCTCGACGCGCGAAGCGCACGAGTCAAAATGGCCGACGGCTCGTGGTTCTCGAGTCGTCACGACCTAGCGATGATTCTTCGGAATCTAACGCCAAACCTGACACGCAGAATGATCCGTCACCGCGATACCAACTTTATCGCTGGAATTCCTTTTTCCCAGGAACCCCAAAGTATGTGACTCTTGCTCGACAACGTTCGTTCAGACCGCAATGCAACCAGCTTCTTTCCCGACTCTTTCGCTCCGCCTCCTCCTCTCTCCTCATTGTCATCCGGTTCGGTTTCCTCTATCATTTTAAGTTAACCTTTTTAACTTTTAAAAACAGTTCATAAACAATAAGCCTTTGGAAAACAATAATAGTACCTGGAATCAGAAATCTTTCAAGTGGAGGAAAACCACAACAGCGGAATTGACGAATCCATAACAATACCATTGAAGACATTTCTCTGTCACACAGTGGAATTCGTCGTGCTCGAATTCGTGGAAGGGAAATAATGGCCACTGAAGAAAAGGCAAATTTCTCATGTAATAGCCCACTCCTACTACACTGGGATGGGAAACTGCTCCCTGATTATACTGGCAATCACAAAGAATCTGTTGATCGGGTAGCGATACTTGTAACTGGTATGATTACCGAGCAGTTGCTTGGAGTCCCAAAAATTCCGCAAGGCACTGGTGTAGCACAAGCAAATGCATGCATACAACTTCTTGAGGAGTGGAATGTCAAACAGTTGGTGAAAGGCATAGTGTTTGACACCACTGCATCCAACACAGGGCTGAGAAACGGAGCATGTACCCTCATTGAAGCACCTTTGGATGCTAAGCTTGTCTGGATTGCATGTCGTCATCATGTGTTTGAAGTAATGCTCTCTGATGTTACAACTAAAGTCATAGGACCCACTAGCGGACCTGAGATCAGACTGTTCAAGAGGTTTCAGAAGCAGTGGCCTTTAATTGACAAGAAGAGGTTCCAAGAAGGAGAAGATAAAATATTTTCCGATAACCTTGTTGAACGTCAGAATATGATACATTTTTATGCAGCTGCACTCGAAGAACAACACCCACGTGATGACTATGAAGAACTTCTGAGACTATGCCATACATTTCTGGGTGGATGTGAGGCCAGAGAGGTGAAATTCCGTGCCCCAGGAGCTATGCACAATGCCCGCTGGATGATGAAAGCCATACATGCTCTCAAGATGGTTCTCTTCAAAGACAAAATAAAGCTAACATCACGTGAATTGAAGGGAATCACACAGATTGCTCTTTTTGTTGCACTTGTGTATGCGAGATTCTGGCATGAGGCGCCGCTACCCACAAAAGCACCTCTCAATGATTTGCTTTTTCTTTCAACCCTTGATTCTTACCCTGATATGGTTGTCCGTGAAACTGCTGTCAAAGCATTCACTCGACACCTCTGGTATTTGTCAGAACACCTTGCTGCATTAGCTCTTTTTGATAGCCGGGTGGATGATGAGACAAAGGCAAAGATGGTGAAGAACTTCAAGCGGGCTCCAAAGCCAAACAATCTTCATAGGATAGATGCTAAAGCCTTCAGGCTTTCTGACTCAGTGGACACCTACATCACAAGTCGATCTCTTTAATTATTTGGTGTTATTATCTCAGAGTCTGACAAAGAAGTATCACTGAGTTTTCTGGAAAAGGAGCCACACCTCTGGAACACAGACAACTCATACCAAGAGCTTGAGAAGAGCATACGCAGCATGAAGGTTATCAATGACTGTGCTGAGCGAGGTGTTGCTCTCATCCAAACTTTCCATAACAATCTGACCAAGAATGAAGAGCAGAAGCAATTTGTGTTGAGAGTTGTGAAACTTAATCGTGGAAACTTTCCAGTGTCAACCAAAGCATCTTGTCAAAGAAGTAGGCAATGTTTTGAAACGCAAGTTTCTGAAAACAATGTTACGTAAAATCATTCAAATTATGTGTATTCTGATGTTTACTTTGTTTTAATTGTTCTGATAGATTTGTTTTATCGTCTCTGATAGATATTTTATATTTTCTCATGGATGATTTATTTTTTCCGATAAATGATTTATTGTCAAAGTAATACATGAATGTTTAATCTACTGTTTTGTTTTTAATCTTAATTTGACTATATGAATGAACATTGAACAATGAACAATTGAACATACATGTACATTGTACAATGGTACATTGTACATAATTATTTATTAGTTTACAAACAAACAACAACAATAACAATAATAAATAAGTTGAGTAATTGAAAATAGATAATTATCTATGAATTAATGTATGATGTTAAAAATTCTGTATCTTATTATTCATTAAAATTTGTCAACATTTTGAGCAACCTCTGAATATTGTTCAATCAAGCTCAACGTTTCACCGCAAACTACTTTCTTCAATAGAAATAGGGGCAGGCTTGTGGAGAAATGAAAATCCAATCTTCAAATTTTTGAACCACCCTAATATACGTATATATATATATATATATACAGTATATATATATATATATATATATATATATATATATATATATATATATATATATATATATATATATATATATATATATATATATATATATATATATATATATATATATATATATATATATATATACTAGCTTGGCTCGGCTCGCGCGTTACTGAGGAACGGGCTTATTTTAGCTGAGGCTAATGACTGTACCTGAGTTGCTGTGTTGTCATAATTTACACCAATCATAATACAAACAATTACTTTGCACAAATGTATTTGTTGTGTTTGTGATATTACATTTTTATAGGCAATTTAGGTTGAAGATTTAGGTTGAATGTTTTTTTTTTCAAGAAAGAACCCCTCAGCACATACATAGGGGAGGGGTAGGTGCAGACTGGAAGTTTGGGACGATTACACCTCACCACCACGTAATTCAAAACACCTCACCACCACGTAATTCAAAACACCTCACCACCAAGTAATTTAAAACACCTCACAGCCATAAAACACGTTATGAAAACACCTCACCACCACAAAATTAAAAACACCTCACCACCACGAAATTGAAAACACCTCACAGCCAATCTAACATGTAATAAAAACACCTCACAGCCATAAAACACGTAATAAAAACACCTCACCACCACGAAATTAAAAACACCTCACAGCCATAAAACACGTTATAAAAACACCTCACAGCCATAAAACATGTAATAAAAACACCTCACAGCCATAAAACATGTAATAAAAACACCTTACAGCCATAAAACACGTAATAAAAACACCTCACAGCCATAAAACACGTAATAAAAACACCTCACCACCACGAAATTAAAAACACCTCGCAGCCATAAAACACGTAATAAAAACACCTCACAGCCATAAAACATGTAATAAAAACACACCACCACCACAAAATTAAAAACACCTCACAGCAATAAAACACGTAATAAAAACACCTCACCACCACAAAATTAAAAACACCTCACAGCCATAAAACACGTAATAAAAACACCTCACCACCACAAAATTAAAAACACCTCACAGCCATAAAACACGTAATAAAAACACCTCACCACCACAAAATTAAAAACACCTCACAGCCATAAAACACGTAATAAAAACACCTCACCACCACTAAATTAAAAACACCTCACAGCCATAAAACACGTAATAAAAACACCTCACCACCACTAAATTAAAAACACCTCACAGCCATAAAACACGTAATAAAAACACCTCACCACCACGAAATTAAAAACACCTCACAGCCATAAAACACGTAATAAAAACACCTCACAGCCATAAAACACGTAATAAAAACACACCACCACAAAATTAAAAACACCTCACAGCCATAAAACACGTAATAAAAACACCTCACCACCACAAAATTAAAAACACCTCACAGCCATAAAACACGTAATAAAAACACCTCACCACCACTAAATTAAAAACACCTCACAGCCATAAAACACGTAATAAAAACACCTCACCACCACTAAATTAAAAACACCTCACAGCCATAAAACACGTAATAAAAACACCTCACCACCACGAAATTAAAAACACCTCACAGCCATAAAACACGTAATAAAAACACCTCACAGCCACAAAATTAAAAACACCTCACAGCCACAAAATTAAAAACACCCCACCACCACCACGCCATTTAAAAACACCTCACCACCAAGTAATTCAAAACACCTCACCACCACATAATTCAAAACACCTCATCACCAACTAATTCAAAACACCTCACCACCACATAATTAAAAACACCTCACCACCACGTAATTTTAAATACCTCACCACCACGTAATTCAAAACACCTCACCACCATGTGATTTAAAAACACCTCACCACCATGTGATTTAAAAACACCTCACCACCACGTCATTTAAAAACACCTCACCACCACGTCATTTAAAAACACCTCACCACCACGTCATTTAAAAACACCTCACCACCACATAATTCAAAATACCTCACCACCACGTGATTCAAAACCACCACAACGTTATTAAAAACACTTCAGAACCACGGAAACAAAAGTTTGAGGGAGTCGTTAAGTGACAACACAGACACTGCCCAGATGTGTCGATATAGAGATAAATGACTGTACCCGAGTTGCCGTTTTGTCATGGTTTAAACCAATCATAATTCAAACAATTATTTTGCACAAATGTATTTGTAATATACGTGATATCACATTTTATAAACAATTGAAGTTGAAAAAAAAAAAATTCCCCAAAAAATTCCAAAAAAAAAAAAAACATTAGAACATTTTTCAAAACAAATACCCTTAGGACATACCGACGGGAGAGGTAGGTGCATACCAGAAGTTTGGTACGATTTCACAAAAGTTTGAGAGAGTAGTTCACTGACAAGACAACACAACACAAGACAACACAACACAACACAGGACAACACAGGACAGGACAGACGCTGCACATATATATATATATATATGTATATTTTGTTTGTTTAAAGTTCCCACACTCAGCTCAGCCTTTACATCTTAGGGTGCCAGCTTGGGATCCTAGGATCCTGCGTTTGAATCCCGGTCGATCGCTGAATTAACGCCAGGGGGTTTGACTCAGCCTATCATCCTTCCGAGGTCGGCAAATTGAGTACCAGTTCACTGGTAATTCCCTGTGTGTCGCAAGAGGGGACTAACAGGGTTGGCCGCAGGAAGAGCATCCGGCCATAAAACATTGCTTCAAAAAGGGACCACGGTGACCGAAAAATGCCAACCCTGCTCTGCGGGGAAAAATGGCCTCTAAAGGTGGTATATATACATATATATATATATATATATATATATATATTATTTTTTTTCTCCAAAAAGTATGTCTTGTGCAAGAATTGGTCTTTCGAGTGCATGATATACAGAGGCACGTCACAATAGAGACATTATCGTTGAACATGGAGGTCAAATTTTAGCCCACATGTTCAATTATTTCCCGTCATAGTTGAACCATCTTGCACAGCATGCGTTGGAAGGAGCGGGAGAAACATCAGACAGAGCAAGGTGAAAGAGCTTCTCAAGGACTTGCCGTGTCATGTGTAGCCATCGATATGTCTTGCACATTGTCGTGTGATGCATTCGATGGAGTTTGTGCAAAAGTGCTTTTCTATGAGTTTTGGCAATCTTACTTGGACGTGATCCCACTCCCTTTGCCACTTTGACATGTTGGCATCTGCACTCAATGCTTGTCACTTTTGCGTTTCTACTTCTTTACCTTGATACATTTCAGCATCTCTTATTTGCCAGCTTTGTGTCATCTCCTGCTGCACTCAGCACTTTATGTCCACTGTCTCAGTCCTCTTGTGTCTCCACTCCGACTGCTTATGTTCGTTCACTCTCATAGACCTCTCTTGTCTGCAAATGGCCCTTTTGTTTTGACACTCCTATCCCTCTCGTTTCTGTGTCCTAATCCTCTCGTGGCTGCAGTATTTCCACTTTCCTCTCAAAATTATTTATTTACCGTCTTTCATTACGTTTCCATGGCTACTCCTTTTTCATTCATTTTCGGAGATTCTTTGGAGCAGCTTCTACATACAGACCATATGGGAAAAAGAGCATTGCGAGATTATTAACAAACCAACATAGTGTACGGAATTTGAATGAAGGATTGCTACACCATGCACAGCCATGTTCAGATATGGATATCAAACGGCTTAATCCTTACCTCTCGTTGCTGTTGTCTTGGCCTTTTGCATCTTCAGTCCTTTACATCTTCAGTCCTATACATCTTCAATCCTCTACATATTCAGTCCTCGACATATTCAGTCCTCTACATATTCAGTCCTCTCAGGTCCTTATCGTAGTACAGACACAAGTGTCATGGGGGGGATGAAAAGGGTAAGGGTTTTGTCTTCAATCCGGACAACCAATTGTTACGGTGTCCAGAGGATTCGAATATCCCACTCCCAGACACCAATTGTTGCGTGCGTCGAGGATGAGGACCTGATTCCCAAACGTCACTCCCGACCGACGAAGTGTGTTATCGGGTGACTAATGTCAGCGACTCTAAGTCCCATCCCAAACCCGCCAGGCCGCGACCCGCAAGCTGGCCGAGCGGTTTTTGGAAGTTTGAACTTTTGGTTTAGTGCAAGGAGTTTAAACTGCCACACTGGCAGCTCAGGGGCGCTTTCAACCCGATCCGAAAAATGTCAATCAAACAAAATGAAGAACAATAATTTTGCTTCACAGAATACAAAACGATACAATAAACAAATCATATACTGTAGGTATGACGATGGACTTAATTAATTAATAATGACAGATTGAAATAATCAACACAGGCCACCTACAACCTATACGAAAGGCCGACACAACATCCACACACAACACTCTATCTAACCCAGAGAAGGGAAGGGAAGGTAAGCAAATAAATAAAATAATATTCGCAGGGAATGTAAATAAAACGGGATATGAGGATGGAGATGGAATGGGGTTCATGCCTGTTTGAAGAGCAGCTTCATCAACGTTCGTCAGAGCGGGACTTGGCGGGAACAAATGTAAATTGACCAGTCATCACGCTCTGCGATTCCTTTCTCCTTTGATCCCTTTCCTTTCATCAACCTCCTTCATACAACACAGCAAATCCCTCAGCTCAGAAAGATCGTATAGGTCGAGTCTCTCACACCAACAAGCTCACTGAAGCCGTTCACACCACGAGCAAGGATCGCTTTTTCACCACCCCGCCAAGAGCCGCTCTCCTTCTTCTCTCTATCCTTTTCCCACACTTTCTTGCTTGAAAGAAAAACGGTTGAATCCTTCCCAAAGCTGTTGTTACGGACTCGGCTTTAATGACTGTGGTTATGAGTATTGTTGCTGGTTCGAAGTATGCTTATGGTGACTTCAGGGAAAGGGTTGTTGTGAGTAAAAGATTTAAAAGCGCTCTTGGTAAAATGTGGCCGGAAATCCGGATCGAGACCGGAAGAGGTGGAGCGAAGAAAAGGAGGTGGGAGGAGATCGACAAGAGACGTGGTGGTTGAAGCTCTGTCGCGAGCATTGTCGAAGGAGATGGTGCGGTTGAGCCTATAAAGGAAGTCCGGCCTTCAGCGTTGTGATCGCTGGGACTGTTCACATCTGCGTGTCAGATCGACGTCGGATTGGGATGAACCCTCGGCGCATAAGTTCACCGCAAGTACAAGCCCGCCGCCATTGGGACTCGCGCGCGTTGCGCGGCGCTCGCAGAATAAGGTTGCCGCGTCAGCTGGGTTCGCCTTCCTCGGTGGGTTGCCAAGGACGTGTGTGCGTGCCAGCGGCCCTTGAAGGAGACGGTGCGGTTTGCGGCTGCACGGTGTACGTGCATGTTTGGAGCGTCTTGGGAAAGCGCCCATATCACCGCCATTGTGCGGGAACTGGCTCACGTGATCTCGGGGTGGTTTCACTCGTCCAAGCCTCAATTGACTTTGAACGGCCATTGACCCGACGATCGCCGGAGCGACTCGACGTCGCCTTGGAGGAGTACAGAGACATTGGGGAAAGTGCTGTGAATTGGGTTAGAGGGATATATAAGGTGTTACCATCTTAAATATTGTGATTGTGATTGTGAATTGATGTATTCACCCTTTATGTGTTTGGGATGGTGAATATATCCTTGCTCGTTCATAACCCTTGGTGGGGTCTCCTTAATGATCTGGTTGATTTCCCAAAAGGATAACATATTTTTCTGCCGGGGCTCCCCTCGAGGTTCGGAGGTCACCGAGACCAGGTAAATAGGGGAGGACCCCGTAACAGAAATTAGGGGCTCGTCCAATTGATATTCATGGACTCGCAATTGGGTCTGCGTCCGGGAGATTTTAAAAATCCTAAATTTAGTCCGGGAGAGAATTCCCAAGTTTGGAACTTTTTCCAACATTCCCAAAATTTTCCCAAAAACAAACAAACGAAAAAATAATAATAATACTTTTGTTTTGTTTGTTAGAAATTGTTTGTGTGAAGGTTAACAGGTGTTACCCGTAGTCACTATGGCGTTTGACGCAGAGAAGTTTACGGTGACCCCGAGTGAAGCACAGTTCAGAGCGTTAGTAAAATCGGACGTCTGGAAATTGGCCAAACATTTTAGCTTGGATGTCCGAACTAATATGAAGAAGGCAGAGTTGCAGACGGTGGTGATACAATCTATGGTAGGATTAGAAGCATGGGAAAAGGTAGCCTGGGATTGGTTACCAGAAGAACAAGAAAATGTGGAGCTCCGGAAACTGGAGATGCAATTACAGAGCCAGGAAAGGGAAAAAGCACTGGAAAGAGAACTCCAGGAAAGGCTAAAAGTACAGGAAAGAGAACTCCAGGAAAGGTTAGAAGAGAAACAAGCAGAAGAAAGGAGAGTGGAAAGAGAACTCCAGGAAAGGTTAGAAGAGAAAAAAGCAGAGGAAAGGAGAGTGGAAAGAAGACAAAAAAGCAGAGGAAAGGAGAGCTGCAAGAGAACTCGAAGCAGAGGAGAGAAGAGCCGAAAGGGAGTTAAAGGACCGTGAATTGGCACGTCAGCAGGAAATTAAAGTCAAGGAGCTGGAGTTAATGAGAGAACGGGGAGAGGTACCATCCCTGCTGACTGGTTCGACACCAAGTCAGAACACCTGGGATGTTGGCAGACATGTGAGGCTGGTCCCACCCTTCAATGAGAAGGAGGTAGCCAAGTTTTTTCCACACTTTGAGAAAGTGGCTCGACAGTTAAACTGGCCTGAAGAGTACTGGTCCATACTAGTGCAAAGTGTTCTGGTGGGTAAAGCTCAAGAGATTTATTCAGCTTTACCGATTGACCAATGTGCAGATTACGAGGTGTTGAAGAAACACATTCTCAAAGCCTATGAATTGGTCCCGGAAGCTTACCGGCAAAAATTCCGGAATGCCAGGAGGAGGGAGAGTGAGACCCACGTGGAGTTTGCCAGATTGAAAGAAACCATGTTTGATAGGTGGTGCGATTCGAAAGGAGTTGGGAAAGACTTCGAACTATTGCGACAATTGATCCTGGTGGAGGAATTCCAACAGTGTGTCCACGAGGACATTAAAATACACCTGGAGGAAAGGAAAGTACCAAAGTTGTATGAGGCAGCGACCATGGCAGATGTCTATGCCTTAACCCACAGGATGGGGTTCCGCAACCCTAACTTCTCGCCTAGACTTAGCCAGAGGAACTATGGTACGGCAGGGGCGGAGAACGAACATTCATGGTGGCGGCTTCGAGAGGAGGACCACTCTGATATCACAACTTCTAGAGGTCAGAAGTCAACGGTTTCAAGGCAGACGTATCCTCCGTGGGCCTCGAGGCAGACCACGAGGCTCTCCTCCGGGCCTACTTGCGCTTTTTGCCATAAACCAGGACACTTGATGTCCCACTGCCATGCTTTGGGAAAGAAAAATCAGGAGCGGAGTCTGACTAGTACAACTCCGAATGCGATGGCAAACGTGAGAAATCGCCCGCAGAAGAGTTATTAACCATTTATTTATGAGGGGTTTGTCTCACTGGAGGGAGACTCGACTAACCCAAGACCTGTTAGGGTATTGAGGGACACAGGAGCACATCAATCCTTAATGCTTGAAGGCATTTTGCCATTGTCGGAGAGTACAGCAACTGGTGATAGTGTTAGGTTACAAGGGATCGGTGGCTGTGTTAGTGCTCCACTTCATGTCATCCATTTGGTGTCCGATTTGGTGTCTGGACCGGTCACCGTCGGTTTACAAGCCACGCTTCCTGTAGAGGGAGTATCTGTGGTTATCAGGAATGATTTGGCCGGGGGTCAAGTTTATGGTAACCCGAGGGTTGGTAAAGAGCCCAGCAGGGAAAATAACACCACACCAGCTCGGGATGGCGACAAAAGTACCAAGTTATTTGTAGTGGGACTGAACTTCAAAACAGAGGAAGAAGTTCTGACCTCTGTCTTCAACAGATATGGGCCGCTTGTGGAAGTGCGTTTGGTAAAAGACAGGAAACACAACAGTCAAGAGGGTTCGGTTTTGTCACGTTTGCAAGCACCAAAGACGCCAGAGAGGCAGAGAAGAATTGGAATGGCAAGGATTTGGAGGGTTGGACCATAACAGTAGGGAAGGCATTTCGTAGGCATCGAGAGGTCTACAGGAGAGGACAACTTGGTGGTAGTTTTGGTGTTGGCCGCAGCCGATATTACTATGGAGGCTCCCAGAGTTACGGCATCTCCCGAAAGAATGATTGTCAGCGCACTGGCCGAGAAGGAGACCGCCAGTCAGGTGACTACTGTGACAAGTGGTCCCACCGTAATTATTAGGAGTCCGGAGAAGTTGAAGCACTGAATGCGGTGGAGCCACCGAGCCCAGATTCCTACACGGACTATCCGTGAACGCCACATTCCTAAAGGCGTCCATGTAGTGAATACTCAGCTTGGCCTCCCGGAAAAAGTGCTATAGAGTTGCTTAACATTGGATTTTTGATCAACCCCT
This sequence comes from Myxine glutinosa, assembly GCF_964187855.1. NCBI lineage: Eukaryota > Metazoa > Chordata > Myxini > Myxiniformes > Myxinidae > Myxine > Myxine glutinosa. The sequence continues at coordinate 116,039,192 of NC_136268.1, read as the reverse complement.
TAACCTTCATTCAAAAAGATGAAAAACAGAAATCCGAGGTTGATGAGATGGAGTTGGCCTTGCAGGAGTTCAACTGGGAAATTGAGCACGTAAAGGGCAGGGACAATGTCGTTGCTGATGCTTGGTCCAGAGGGAATTAACTTTGGAAAGCTCTGTGGGTTGTGTAGAATATTGTTGCTTTATTTTTGGGAACTATGGATTGTTGTTGCTCACAGGACTTCATGATCTGGGGGTGAGCTTACCTTTGTTTGTGTAAAGAATTTTGCCTGCAAAGAAAGTTTTTGCGGTGGTCAAACTTTCTTTCCTGAAGGGGGGAAGTGTTACGGACTCGGCTTTAATGATTGTGGTTATGAGTATTGTTGCTGGTTCGAAGTATGCTTATGGTGACTTAAGGGAAAGGGTTGTTGTGAGTAAAAGATTTAAAAGCGCTCTTGGTAAAATGTGGCCGGAAATCCGGATCGAGACCGGAAGAGGTGGAGCGAAGAAAAGGAGGTGGGAGGAGATCGACAAGAGACGTGGTGGTTGAAGCTCCGTCGCGAGCATTGTCGAAGGAGACTGTGCGGTTGAGCCTATAAAGGAAGTCCGGCCTTCAGCGTTGTGATCGCTGGGACTGTTCACATCTGCGTGTCAGATTGACGTCGGATTGGGATGAACCCTCGGCGCATAAGTTCACCGCAAGTACAAGCCCGCCGCCATTGGGACTCGCGCGCGTTGCGCGGCGCTCGCAGAATAAGGTTGCCGCGTCTGCTGGGTTCGCCTTCCTCGGTGGGTTGCCAAGGATGTGTGTGCGCGCCAGCGGCCCTTGAAGGAGACGGTGCGGTTTGCGGCTGCACGGTCTACGTGCATGTTTGGAGCATCTTGGGAAAGCGCCCATATCACCGCCATTGTGCGGGAACTGGATCACGTGATCTCGGGGTGGTTTCACTCGTCCAAGCCTCAATTGACTTTGAGCGGCCATTTACCCGACGATCGCCGGAGTGACTCGACGTCGCCATGGAGGAGTACAGAGACATTGGGGAAAGTGCTGTGAGTTGGGTTAGAGGGATATATAAGGTGTTACCATCTTAAATATTGTGATTGTGATTGTGAATTGATGTATTCACCCTTTATGTGTTTGGGATGGTGAATATATCCTTGTTCGTTCATAACCCTTGGTGTGGTCTCCTTAATGATCTGGTTGATTTCCCCAAGGATAACATATTTTTCTGCCGGGGCTCCCCTCGAGGTTCGGAGGTCACCGAGACCAGGCAAATAGGGGGAGGATCCCGTAACACTGTTTTTGTGCAACACCACCAACAGTCAAAATCATGTGGCGTAAAGGGCGTGGATATGGGGTAAACTTTAAGAAACAGGAAAAATAAATACGAAAAGGTCCTATTTTGGGATCCACAGCTGAACTGGCACTTCTATGCAACACACCCTAAATAACACGACTCCTAAATGATTGACATTCCCACAGTCAGTCCTCTGCATATTCAGTCCTTTACATATTCAGTCCTATATATATATTCAGTCCTTTACATCTTCAGTCCTCTACATATTCAGTCCTCTACATATTCAGTCCTTTACATATTCAGTCCTCTACATATTCAGTTCTTTACATATTCAGTCCTATATGTATTCAGTCCTTTACATATTCAGTCCTCTACATATTCAGTCCTCTACATATTCAGTCCTCTACATATTCAGTCCTTTACATATTCAGTCCTTTACATCTTCAGTCCTGCACATCTTCAGTCCTGTACATCTTCAGTCCTCTATATCTTCAGTCCTCTATATCTTCAGTCCTCTACATATTCAGTCCTCTACATATTCAGTCCTCTACATATTCAGTCCTTTACATATTCAGTCCTTTACATATTCAGTCCTCTACATATTCAGTCCTTTACATATTCAGTCCTCTACATATTCAGTCCATTACATATTCAGTCCTTTACATCTTCAGTCCTCTACATATTCAGTCCTCCACATATTCAGTCCTCCACATATTCAGTCCTTTACATATTCAGTCCTTTACATCTTCAGACCTGTACATCTTCAGTCCTTTACATCTTCAGTCCTGTACATCTTCAGTCCTCTATATCTTCAGTCCTGCATATCTTCAGTCCTCCACATATTCAGTCCTCTACATATTCAGTCCTCTACATATTCAGTCCTTTACATATTCAGTCCTCTACATATTCAGTCCTCCACATATACAGTCCTCTACATATTCAGTCCTTTACATCATCAGTCCTCTACATATTCAGTCCTCTACATATTCAGTCCTCTATATCTTCAGTCCTCTATATCTTCAGTCCTCTATATCTTCAGTCCTCTACATATTCAGTCCTCTACATATTCAGTCCTCTACATATTCAGTCTTTACATATTCAGTCCTCTACATATTCAGTCCTCTACATATTCAGTCCTCTACATATTCAGTCCTTTACATATTCAGTCCTCTACATATTCAGTCCTCTACATATTCAGTCCTCTACATATTCAGTCCTCTACATCTTTAGTCTTCTACATATTCAGTCCATTACATATTCAGTCCTTTACATCTTCAGTCCTCTACATATTCAGTCCTCTGCATATTCAGTCCTTTACATATTCAGTCCTCTACATATTTAGTCCTCTGCATATTCAGTCCTTTACATATTCAGTCCTTCACATATTCAGTCCTTTACATATTCAGTCCTCTGCATATTCAGTCCTTTACATTTTCAGTCCTCTGCATATTCAGTCCTCTGCATATTCAGTCCTTTACATATTCAGTCCTTTACATCTTCAGTCCTCTGCATATTCAGTCCTCTGCATATTCAGTCCTCTGCATATTCAGTCCTATGCATATTCAGTCCTTTACATCTTCAGTCCTCTGCTTATTCAGTCTTCTGCATATTCAGTCCTCTGCATATTCAGTCCTTTACATATTCAGTCCGCTACATATTCAGTCCTTTACATATTCAGTCCTTCACATATTCAGTCCTTTACATCTTCAGTCCTGTACATCTTCAGTCCGGTACATCTTCAGTCCTCTATATCTTCAGTCCTATATATATTCAGTCCTTTACATCTTCAGTCCTCTACATATTTAGTCCTCTACATATTCAGTCCTTCACATATTCAGTCCTTTACATCTTCAGTCCTGTACATCTTCAGTCCTGTACATCTTCAGTCCTCTATATCTTCAGTCCTCTATATCTTCAGTCCTCTACATATTCAGTCCTCTACATATTCAATCCTCTACATATTCAGTCCTCTACATATTCAGGCCTTTACATATTCAGTCCTCTACATATTCAGTCGACTACATATGCAGTCCTCTACATATTCAGTCCTTTACATATTCAGTCCTTTACATCTTCAGACCTGTACATCTTCAGTCCTTTATGTCTTCAGTCCTGTACATCTTCAGTCCTCTATATCTTCAGTCCTCTACATATTCAGTCCTCTACATTTTCAGTCGTCTGCATATTCAGTCCTTTACATATTCAGTCCGCTACATATTCAGTCCTCTACATATTCAGTCCTCTACATATTCAGTCCTCTACATATTCAGTCCTTTACATATTCAGTCCTTTACATATTCAATCCTCTACATCTTCAGTCCTCTACATATTCAGTCCTTTACATATTCAGTCCTTTACATATTCAATCCTCTACATATGCAGTCGTCTACATATTCAGTCCTTTACATATTCAGTCCTTTACATATTCAGTCCTCTACATCTTCAGTCCTCTACATATTCAGTCCTTTACATATTCAATCCTCTCCATCTTCAGTCCTCTACATATTCAGTCCTCTACATATTCAGTCCGCTACATCTTCAGTCCTCTACATATTCAGTCCTTTACATATTCAATCCTCTCCATCTTCAGTCCTCTACATATTCAGTCCTCTGCATATTCAGTCCTTTACATCTTCAGTCCTTTACATATTCAGTCCTCTGCATATTCAGTCCTCTGCATATTCAGTCCTTTACATCTTCAGTCCTCTACATATTCAGTCCTCTGCATATTCAGTCCTTTACATATTCAGTCCTCTCCATATTCAGTCCTTTACATATTCAGTCTTTCACATATTCAGTCCTCTCCATATTCAGTCCTTTACATATTCAGTCCTCTGCATATTCAGTCCTTTACATATTCAGTCCTCTCCATATTCAGTCCTTTACATATTCAGTCTTTCACATATTCAGTCCTCTCCATATTCAGTCCTTTACATATTCAGTCCTCTGCATATTCAGTCCTTTACATATTCAGTCCTTTACATATTCAGTCCTCAACATATTCAGTCCATTACATCTTCAGTTCTCTGCATATTCAGTCCTCCGCTTCTGTTTTTATTTGCTTTTCTACCCTCCTCACCTCTTTCGCTTCCTTGTTCAAAGTATTTTCACTAATGCGCTCTCGGCTTCTTCCATTTGTCCCATTGAACAAAGGCATTTCAGCCCGAGCTTATTGGTGAGTCTGAAGCTGCCTCTGTTTTTTTCATCCATCCTGGCTCTTCGCCATCTTTTTCTTCTTTTCTTTCCATTTCCAATGTTGTGCATGCCTGTTAAACATCGAATGACAAAAACAAATCGGGCAGAGGCGAGTTTACAGCATCATGTTTGTAATATTTGCAGGAAAACGAGCACGTTCTGTTCACAAACAAAAGCATGGGATAAGTGAACTGGTGAGTCACAATTAAACGTCAAATTTCACATCTTCGGAACACACAGGCCTGAATGTTGAGGATGTGGTAGTCTGGCGTCAAATCAAGGGATTCCTTTTTCAGCTCAATCGGAGTGGTCTTACAAAACACTATAGAGGAGAATGGTCTTCACAGAGAGAATTTTAGTCTTGCATCTTAAAGTCCAATATTTTGAATATAGCCATCATATGATACGTATCGTATCGTTTACGTATCGTATACACGTATCGTATCGCATACGTATCGTATACACGTATTGTATCGTATCAAGCCCAATAGTATCGTACCTATCATTTTGCATGTTGGCAAAGGCAATGGCTGGCTCCAAAGCATATCTTCTATGGGATGACATTGCTCAAAATTGAGGATTTGCCCACATTTCAGTGTCTTCCTCAACAAGTTTCCAAACCTCTTCCACTTTTGCTCCCATGTCAAATTACTCAAACCTCAGCAGCCACCAGCTGTGCCTTCCCGTCAGATGCCATCAGCCGGGAATTTGCATTACAAAAGAGGACGGCTTTGGAAGATGTCCACCTCCTGGAGCTTTGCGGAACAAAGCTGCACCATCGTTATTTCTTGGAGGGAAGTTGCGCGACTGTCGCTTCCTCTCATCGGGAGGTATCGATGTCACCTCTGTGTACACACGTCTTTCTGCACCATTATATCAGAGGCCTACCTTGAGCATGAGGAACCCATAAAAATTTACAATTCCAATTATGACTCAAGGTGCATAGAGAAGCTCTTTGCTGGCTGATGTAATCAAAACCAATGCAAATACGGATTCCAATATTGAATTTGTCCAGTAAGATGTCCTAGGTTTTTATGATCCATAAAAAACCCTCTATCCTGTACATCTTCATTCCTCTACATCGTTATTCTTTTACATCTTCAGTCCTGTACATCTTCATTCTTCTACATATTCAGTACTCGACATCTTTAGTCTTCTACATATTCAGTCCTCTACATATTCAGTCCTTTACATCTTCAGTCCTCTACATATTCAGTCCTTTACATCTTCAGTCCTCTACATATTCAGTCCTCTACATATTCAGTCCTTTACATCTTCAGTCCTCTACATATTCAGTCCTCTACATATTCAGTCCTCTACATATTCAGTCCTCTACATATTCAGTCCTTTACATCTTCAGTCCTCTACATATTCAGTCCTCTACATATTCAGTCCTCTACATATTCAGTCCTTTACATCTTCAGTCCTCTACATATTCAGTCCTTTACAGCTTCAGTCCTCTACATATTCAGTCCTGTACATATTCAGTCCTGTACATATTCAGTCCTGTACATATTCAGTCCTGTACATATTCAGTACTCTATATCTTTAGTCTTCTACATATTCAGTCCTCTACATATTCAGTCCTGTACATCTTCAGTCCTTTACATCTTCAGTCCTCTACATATTCAGTCCTCTACATATTCAGTCCTCTACATATTCAGTCCTTTACATCTTCAGTCCTCTACATATTCAGTCCTTTACATCTTCATTCCTCTACATATTCAGTCCTGTACATCTTCATTCGTCTACATATTCAGTACTCTATATCTTCATTCCTCTACATATTCAGTCCTGTACATCTTCATTCCTCTACATATTCTGTCCTCTACATCTTCATTCCTCTACATATTCAGTACTCTATATCTTTAGTCTTCTACATATTCAGTCTTCTACATATTCATTCCTTTGCATATTCAGTCCTCTACATATTCAGTCCTGTACATCTTCATTCCTCTACTTCTTCATTTTCTACATATTCAGTACTCGACATCTTTAGTCTTCTACATATTCAGTCCTCTACATATTCAGTCCTTTACATGTTCAGTCCTCTACATATTCAGTCCTCTACATATTCAGTCCTTTACATCTTCAGTCCTTTACATCTTCATTCCTCTACATATTCAGTCCTTTACATCTTCATTCCTCTACATATTCAGTCCTGTACATCTTCATTCGTATACATATTCAGTACTCTATATCTTCATTCCTCTACATATTCAGTCCTGTACATCTTCATTCCTCTACATATTCTGTCCTCTACATCTTCATTCCTCTACATATTCAGTACTCTATATCTTTAGTCTTCTACATATTCAGTCTTCTACATATTCATTCCTTTGCATATTCAGTCCTCTACATATTCAGTCCTGTACATCTTCATTCCTCTACTTCTTCATTTTCTACATATTCAGTACTCGACATCTTTAGTCTTCTACATATTCAGTCCTCTACATATTCAGTCCTTTACATGTTCAGTCCTCTACATATTCAGTCCTCTACATATTCAGTCCTTTACATCTTCAGTCCTTTACATCTTCATTCCTCTACATATTCAGTCCTTTACTTCTTCAGTCTTCTACATATTCAGTCCTCTACATATTCAATCCTTTACATATTCAGTCCTTTACATCTTCAGTCCTCTACATATTCAGTCCTCTACATATTCAGTCCTCTACATATTCAGTCCTTTACATCTTCAGTCCTCTACATATTCAGTCCTGTACATATTCAGTCCTGTACATATTCAGTACTCTATATCTTTAGTCTTCTACATATTCAGTCTTCTACATAATCAGTCCTGTGCATCTTTAGTCTTCTACATATTCAGTCCTCTACATATTCAGTCCTTTACATCTTCATACCTCTACATATTCAGTCCTGTACATCTTCATTCCTCTACATATTCAGTCCTGTACATCTTCATTCCTGTACATATTCAGTCCTCTACATCTTCATTCCTCTACATATTCAGTACTCTATATCTTTAGTCTTCTACATATTCAGTCTTCTACATATTCAGTCCTGTACATCTTTAGTCTTCTACATCTTCAGTCCTGTACATATTCATTCCTTTGCATATTCAGTCCTCTACATATTCAGTCCTGTACATCTTCATTCCTCTACATCTTCAGTCCTCCACATATTCAGTCCTCTACATCTGCAGTGCTCTTCATATTCAGTCCTGTACATCTTCATTCCTCCACATATTCAGTCCTCTACATCTGCAGTGCTCTTCATATTCAGTCCTGTACATCTTCATTCCTCTACATATTCAGTACTCTATATATTTAGTCTTCTACATATTCAGTCTTCTACATATTCAGTCCTGTGCATCTTTAGTCTTCTACATATTCAGTCCTGTGCATCTTTAGTCTTCTACATATTCAGTCCTCTACATATTCAGTCCTTTACATCTTCAGTGCTCTACATCTTCAGTCCTGTACATATTGTTTCCTCTACATCTTCAGTCCTGTACATATTCAGTACTCTACATCTTCAGTCCTCTTCAGCTTCAGTGCTCTACATCTTCAGTCCTGTACATATTCAGTCCTCTACATCTTCAGTCCACTCCATCTTCAGTCCTCCATATATTCAGTCCTCTGCATATTCAGTCCTCTACATCTTCAATCCTCTGCATATTCATTCCTCTACATCTTCAGTCCTCCATATATTTAGTGTTCTATATATTCAGTCCTCTACATCTTCAGTCCGCTGCATATTCAGTCCTCTCCATCTTCAGTCCTCCATATATTTAGTCTTCTACATATTCAGTCCTCTACATCTTCAATCCTCTGCATATTCAGTCCTCTACATCTTCAGTCCTCCATATATTTAGTCTTCTACATATTCAGTCCTCTACATCTTCAGTCCTCTGCATATTCAGTCCTCTCCATCTTCAGTCCTCCATATATTTAGTCTTCTACATATTCAGTCTTCTACATATTCAGTCCTCTACATATTCAGTCCTCTACATCTTCAGTCCTATGCATATTCAGTCCTCTCCATCTTCAGTCCTCCATATATTTAGTCTTCTACATATTCAGTCTTCTACATATTCAGTCCTCTACATATTCAGTCCTGTAAGTAAAAAAGTAAGACTTGCTGGGTTCTTAAAACGAAAAATCCATGGAAAAGATTACTTTTTATCTCACTTTTGAAGATAAGTCAATACTGCGGCAATAGTAAAGCTGATTTGATGTCGGCAAGTGCACCGAATAACGCATTAATCCGAATAACACATGCAGAATCCCTTATGTGGGTGAATTTAAACGAATATTGTGGATGACATTCTCATCATGTGGGTATTATATAAGGTATAACAAGTGGCAGATAATGTAATCATCCCTTTTCCTGGTTCTGACAATTACCTCTGTGTTTATGTATGTACATATATACTCGTATAAAAAGCCGTCAGAAATGACGAGTTGGAACAGTTCATTTGACGGTACAGCCTCGTGAGTGTGCCAAAAGCTGAAGCCTTGTCCTGACGTTAGGTGTGCCTATATTTTCTTTATTTATGAGACCTCCCACGAGCGTAAATTAACACTCCTTCTTGGCTGTGCATGTTGCACATCTTGTATTTATTGTTATTTTTAAAATGCTTCTGTACACTGCCCTTGAGACTAGGTACACCGCCCATATACAATTACAATAGAAGAGACATAATTACTGGTCTTTGGGGTCTTATGGGTCCTCAGGCTCGTATGGGTCCTCTGGGTCTATTGGGTCCTCGGTGTCTTTTAGGTGTTTGGGTTCCTTTGGGTCTTTAGGGTCCTCTGGGTTTTTTGGGGGTCCTTGGGTTATTTTGTGTCCTCTGGCTCATTTGGGACTTTTGGGTCCTCAGGGTGGTATTTTGGATCCTCTGTTTCCTCTGAATCTTTTAGATCTTTTGCGTCCTCTGTTTCCTCTGGATATTTGGGTCTTTGGGTTCCTCAGAGGGTCTTTTGGATCTTTGGGGACCTTGCTGTATTTTAGGTGTATTGCATCATTGGGGTCTTTTATGGTCTCTGGGTCTTTTGGGTTATCTGGGTCTTTTTGGTCCTTGGGATCTTTGGGGTCCTCTGGGTCCTTTGGGTCCTTTGTGTCTTTTAGATATTCAGGATCCTCGGGGTCTTTTGGGTATTTTGGGGCCCCTTTGTCTTTTGGGTCTTGAGGGTCCTCAAGGTCTTTCGCATCCTCTGGGTCTTTTGGATGTTTTAGGTCTTCATTATCCTCACGGTATTGTGTGTCTCCTGGGTCTTTTGGGTCCTTGGGGTATTTTGGACATTCGAGGTATTTAAGGGTCTTTGGGGTCTTCAGGGTCTTTTGTATCCCCAGGGTATTTTGCATCCTTGGGTTTTTTGGCCCTTTGAGGTATTTAAGGGTCTTTCGGGTGCTCTGGGTCTTTTGGGTCCTCTGCGTCTTTTGGGTCCTTGGGTTTTTTTGGGGTATTTTTGGTCTTTAAGGGTCTTTTGGGTCTTCTGGATCTTCAGGGTATTTTGGATCATCAGGGTCTTTTGGATCCTCATGATCCTTTGGATCCTTGGATCTTTTGGGTTCTCAGAGTCTTTCAGATCTTTGAGGTATTTAAGGATCTTCAATGTATTTTAGGTCTTCTGGATCTTTGGTGTCTTTTGGGTCTTCAGGGTTTTTTAGGGTCCATGTGTTATTTTGGCTCTTAAGGGTCATTGGGAGGGTTTTTGGGTATTTTGGGTCTTCTTGGTCTTCAAGGGTTTTTGGAGTTTTTTAGGGTATTTTGAGTTATTCAGTGTCTTTTGAGGTCTTTAGGGTATATTGGGGGTCTTCAGGGTCTTTTGGGGGTTTTTGGGGGTATTGTGGGTCTTCGGGGTCTGTTGGGTCTTCGTAATCTTTTGGGTCCTTGGGGTCTTTTGTATCCTCTGGTTATTTTGGGTTCTAGGGGTTTTTGGGGTATTTGAGGTATTTTAGGATCTTTGGGGTATTTTGGGTCTTCAGGTTCTTTGGGGTTTGTAGGGTCTTTTTGGTCCTCGGTTTTTTTGGGGACCTCAGAGTCGATCTTTTTGGATCCTTTGTCCGTAGTGAACACACAGTCCTGTTAAAAGGTTGGCCTTTGAAACCCTACTCAAAGCTTTTAAAACCTACACTTATGAATTTGGACAGACATCTGGACAGACACAAATGTACAAACACAAATTGAGTTTTACATGGTAGATTGTACTTTACACACCAGTGCTGTCATCCAGCGTCTTGCTGTTGAATATGGTGTTTTCTGTAAACATATCAGTCTTTCTTTAGGTAAAAAAAATCCCAAAAAGTTTTGGTCTATTACAGTGCACAGGGTTGGGAGGATAACATAGGCTCTAGGCCTAGGGTATGCACACTCACCTTTAAGCTGTCCAGCCTGGGTTTCAATCTCGACACAACTGTAAGCTGTCACCCTGGTTTGTCACAGGCAAAGCGATGTGGGCACAGATCTGTGATGAGAATTTCTACATCAATCTGTGTGCCACACATCCGAAGGACGTTGAACTGCCAGTACTGGTTAGTGGTAAAGACATTGGTCGGTTGGATGTCATTTCCAAACAGTAAGCTAGTTTCTCCGGCCACCTGAACAAGTAATCCGCTTGCCTTTGGATTGTCAATTATGGATTTGATTACTGACCTGACTACAAACTGTCGGCTTGGTACTTCACAGGCCAGCGTGTTGCATCACAAAGTACACTTTCTTTTGAACAGACATTAAACTTCATGTCCCGTCTCCTCTCATTAGTTGGAATACGATAACGATGCAATTGGGTCTTGTAGAGCAGGCGATGAAGAGCAGGTGAGTTATCGCTGGCACCTGAAGCAAATTAGAAATTCTTGCCCTGACTACCATTGGGAAGACAAAGGCCAGTGTAATCGTTGCTATGGGGTCGTTTTGACAGCACCGAACCTACCTTCGGAACTATGAATGAATACACAAACATACACACAAATGCAGGGAGAGGAAATGGTGAGGGAACATGGTATTAATTGGACGGAGGTTGAAAGCAAGGCTCTTTTTTTGTTAATGGAGCAAGGCTCATGGATGAGCAGTTGAGCACGGTGGAACTGACAGTAGGACAAATTTCAAGGGAATGATTGAACAAGAAAAGAGGGAGGGAGGACGGGAGGAAACACTGAAACTAACAAGTAAAATGGTTGAGTTAGGAAAGGTTAATGAGGGTAATAAAGATCATGGGTCAAAATTTGGGATGACAAGAGATGGATGTGCACTGCTTCCATGATATCCTAGAGACAAGAGTGAGACCGAACCATTTTACTTTATTTTGCCAATGCTACCGACCAAAAGGTCTGCCCTTGGGAAATGTAGGAATAAAAAGTCGAGCCGAGCAAATGGAGTCGCATGGACAGAAATGGAAGAAGGTGGATTCGCAAAAAGCTGGCAAGCTTGAGGAAGTGAAGAGAGCGGAGGTGGATTTTGAATGAGAGTTTCTTTGATTGGGAATTTTGGGAAGCATTGCTCCAGAGTTGTTAATAATTCGTTGAGATAAAGATGAGAAGAAGAAGCACTCCTTTCGCATCTTCAGATGCACAGGTCTGCTGAGGGAGTCTTTCTTGGCTAGGGGGCACAATCCTGGAACGGTCGTCACTCCGACACATGCAGTTAACCTTTTACCAGAAAGATTTGCTCTCTGCAGTGAATCGGGATGATAAAGATCATGGGTCAGAATTTGGGAAGACATCGAACGGCTTATTCTCGGAAAGATGACAGGCTGAGTCCATCCACCGATTGAAGTTTAACGAACAGGAATAAATTCCTGCGTTGGTCTAGTGTGAAAAAATTGACTCAACCCAATGACCTCATCCCTTGTGTGGTGAAAACCCACCGAGCTATTGAGTCTTCGGGATATCCTCAGAAATTTCGCACACTAACCCTGCAAGCATCAAATTTGGGAATCATTTGGGGAGACATCGAATGGCTCATTCTCGGAAAGATGACAAGCTGTCATCCAAATTTCAATGGCGCGACAGGGGCTCAAAGCTCAGGATGCTAAGATCTTAAGTCAGTCACCTTAACTGCTAAGCCAACAACAGGCAATTTGAGGTAAAGACACAGAACTTTACTCAGTATGCCTGAAGTGTGAAGGGTCTTTTACACAAAGCGAGTGTTCCCATCCAGGAAATGGCTCAAACGTTTGAAACCTTTCACCGCCAACGCTCTTACTTTGGTAAAAACGACATCAGGTTTGAATGCTGTATTCTTTATCATTTATTGTGCCTCCGATGTGTCCGAGAGAACAGGTGATTGGGTCACCTAGTCTGGTATGCTCGAATGAGTTTGTTACGGTCTCATCTTTTCAAAAGGTTGGTATTGTACGTGGCAGAGTAACTCATTAAATAATCCTTCAGACTAATCAACCAAACCCATCTGCCTATTGCTTTACGAACAGCTGTGTCCACACCTGCCTCTACCTGTTTGTTTTTTCCCTATGTTTTTTGCTGATGTTTTGTTTATAAGCTAAACCCAAGGTGTCATCTGCATATCACGGTCTCAACGATGAGATATTTTGTGGGAAGCAGTGCAAATGAATTTGAGAAAAAGAAGAGACTAGGAAAGTGTAACAGAGATGAGTGATGGCGAGAGACGAGAAAAGGGTTTGCAGGCTTTTTTTTCTTTTCTTTTTTTTCTTTTTTGTGTACTGAATCGAGGCTCGTGAAAGAGCTAACATTTATTTCACAAACAAATCAACCAAACAAACAAAATATACAAAAAGAGGGAGCGGAAGACAAGATGGGGAGAGAAGGGGAAGCGCACAACCACAACATTTGAGAGCAGGGAGAAGTGTGGGAGGGAGAGGGCTTGGGCGCAGGAGGCGTGGGAAGGTGAGGGGGGGGGGGGGGGAGGTATAAAACACAAGGGGACCGAAATTAGCGGGGGTAGAAAAGATCAAGGTTTTGGATGGGGGAGGATAAGAGATGGTGGTGAACAGCTGTTTTAAAGACATGGAGGGTGGAGTGGGATTGAAGAGAGTGAGGGAGTTTGTTCCAGAGGCGGGAGAAAAGAGGAATGAAGGAGTGAAGGTGAGCAGAAAGTCTTGATTTTGGCAGTTTAACCATAAGAGGGTTGCAGGCAGATCTTGTGCGACCTGTAGGCTTAAGGTGGATGGACAAGACAAAAGTTGGGGGAATGGAATGGAGTGGAGGGTGGTTGGGTGGTTTGACGTTAAAGATGATTGCATAGGGTTTCTTCTTTTGGGAGGGAAATTAAAGTTGGTCAAAAATTTCCACAATTCCCACAGGTAACAGCGAAAGGGAGACGTTCAGTATCAACTCCAGCCTCCTCTCCTCTGTTTTTATTATTTATTTATTTTAACTTATGTGACGTTTAGTGATGTCCAGCCTGGGTTTGAATCCTGACCCAGGTATAAACTGTCATTCTGGTGTTTCACAGGCAGGGTGATTCATCAATGTGTGTGCCGTTCCTTGGATGGCCATTAAACGGGCGTCACGTCTGCAAGAATTCATTGGTGGACGTTGAAGATCCCACGGTGTCCTTTGTGAAGAGTTGGCGAGCTATCGCCGGCACCACGATCAAATTACAAATTCCTGCCCTAACCGGGAGAGAGTACATTGCATCAGTGGCGCAGCCGTGCCCTCAGTTTTGATGCTACCCTGCAGCCTTGTGCTGTATATGAACGAAGAAGAAGTGCCTACCTTGACCTTGACCTTGACCCTGACCTACCTTGACCCTGCCAATCTCTACTAGTGAAATGTGGAATTATTTATTGAACAAAGAATTTTCAAACTCCATTGAACAAATGTGGAAAAATTAACTAAAACCCCTTGTTTAAATTAACAATTTAAATTAATTTAAAATTTAATTTAAATTTGACTAATTAATTTAATTTATTAATTAATTTAATTAATTTAATTTAATTTAATTAATTTAAAATTAACTAAAACCAGTTTACTTGAGCAGTTTCATTATGGCCAAGTGGGATTAGCAGTTCAAACTATGTGAGGTGAAATGTCGATTCATTTTTCATTTTTCTTCTTGGGAACTTCATCGTACTCGGATGTCGTCATTGCTTGCGTCACCCTTTATTATTAGCGCTGAGGAAGCGCCTCTAGCGAATGACTTCCAGCCAGTGTAACGCGAATTCCTGTCACAGGAATTCTGAGATCATATAAGTGTGACGTGGCAGTTCCTGATTGGTTCGTGTTGGGGAACCCCTTCTCACTGCCGACGTGACGTAAATTCGCGCACGCGCACTGGTGAAGCGCGAGATTCGGCCCAAGGTTCTGTTATTGTCATTGTCATATTCTTCATTATGCCTATGTACTCTGAAATAATGAGGAATCGGGAATAACAAAAGTGGATATGTCAAATCTTACTCGATCCCATATTACATGTACTTTCATTGCATACAAATTATACTTCCTCCTAGAAATTCCATGCCCGAACCTCAGCGCAATCCAAGAGGATTCACTTGTTATTATTATTATTATTATTATTTTGGAGTAGATTGGGGGAAACAGACGATATTTAGCCAGTGCATCTGCTCAAAAACAAACCAAAGTGTTCAAAAATACGGTGGGATATGAGTTCAAAAGTATTGGTGCAGACAGGTTCGGATATAGTGAATTTTCAAGATGACCAATCCATGGAATGCAGAATGTATATGATTATTTATAACAAGACTCTACTGTATATCAGCATTCCAGGAGGGAGGCAACCTAACAAATAGGCGAAGACCAAGGCTGCATTCACCAAAATATGCTGCCATGGCTATTACAGGGGAGGATGGGGTGCGTGGAGGTGCTGGGGTTAGGAGAAGGAGGAATACTTGTCCTGTGATGTAGATAAAACTGCTGAAAGTTTGTACTCGTACAACTCCATGCTGGGAGAATAGTGCAGATGTTGAATTTCTCCGATGTGCTTTGAACCTTACATAGCGACAGCATTAAGGATTTGTTGGAGGTCATCCACTGCTCTACTTATTACAGTTGTGAGGGTGAACTTTTGACCCTAGGAGTCCCAAATTTACAATGTCTAGAAATCCGTCAATAAATGATGAGCCCATTTCCACAACCCTGTGTGACCGCGTGAACTTGAGGTTGAATCCCAAAAATCCGGATTTGGAATGATGGAAAACACTGGCCAACAGCCAAATTGGTTCTGACTTATTTTCAACTTTTTCTAAATAATTTTGTGCCCACGAATCCGAATCTGACCTTAAAATTTCGCTATCACGTAACCTTGACGTAGTACATCATAAGTGTGGAAAAAATCTTTAGAGCATGCAAATTTCTTGATTAAGTCTCAATAAGTCTATTTATTGTCACAAAAAATAATATGAACTTAAAGTTTTTATTTACATCACATAAAAAAATGTAAATCTCCAAAAATAATATGAACTTTATAAAATATCACAAAAAATATGAACTTAAAGTTTTTATTTACATCACATAAAAAAATGTAAATCTCCAAAAATAATATGAACTTTATAAAATATCACAAAAAATAATATGAACTTAAAGTTTTTATTTACATCACATTATAAAATGTAAATCTCCAAAAATAATATGAACTTCATAAAATATCACAAAAAATAAAATGAACTTAAAGTTTTTATTTACATCACATTAAAAGTGCTTCTGAACTTTACTTTTGCGTTTGTAGGAGCAATCACTTTCACGCTGTAAAGTCCAACAGTAGTCGCCCATCATGTTTGGATTGAATCGGCCTTGATATCGAGTCTCCATGATGGCAATTTCCTGGTGAAACCTTTCTCCATATTCATCACTGAGATCGCCAAGATTTTGTGGAAAGAAGTCCAGATGAGAATGGAAGAAATGTATCTTGAGTGACATTCGAGCACCGAGCGCCTGGTAACTCTTCAACATCTTGTCCACAAGCTCTTCATAATTTGGTGCTCGAAAATTTCCAAGGTAGCTGTTAGCAAGAGCCACAAAGTTATCCCAAGCAACGCTTTCCAGCTCAGATAGTCTCATTACAAAGTCCTGATTAGTGAGTACAAGACGAATTTGACCCGAATTTCGGCTGTGGCGGATATTCCTATGGTATACTGGTTCTCAAAAACTGGATGTGCTAGTGAAAATTGGATATCATAATCGAAATCTACAGGTTCATGTTGGTTAGAATCACCTCAAAATGTACTAGAACCATAAAACTTTAAAAATTTTGTTGACCAGTGAATCAGCACCCGAAGATGTTGACAGTACACCATATTGTAATTCTTTCTAATGAGTTTAACTTTACTACTCAGGTAGCCAGCAAACCCAGATGCAATCTGTCGAGACATACTGCCAGTTGTACCAAAAGTTAGCCAGATTCAGTCCAGTTTTGTTGGTTACCTGTGTAGGAGGATCTTGATTAATTGTAGCCCAAATGAGTATTCCATTGTGTGTCTGAATCCTGTCTACGTTATTTTATCAATTGAACCTGGCTGTATAATTAGTACTTCTGGCTGTGCACATGAGGGTGTGATGTTGTGGATATTGCACAGGAATGATTGGCCAAATTCCCTCCTCCTATGTTGAGGTTTCTTGGCAAAACAGATTATCAAAGTAGAATGCCCCTGATCACGCTTCTCAACCAGGTGGTTTGCAAAGCAGCACTCAACTGTACCGGGCTACATCAAAGAGCGATGACAAGGCTTAGTGTAAGCAACGTGTGTGCTGATGAGCAAATGTTTGGTGTTAACTTTGCTTTGCACACCTGGTGCAAGCATCCGCTTCTGCTCGATCATGTTTAGACATTCCCTGACCTACATGTGCAAACGGTATAATTGTTTCCCTTTATTATTAGTTTCCTCCTGGTCTGTGCATGATGATAACAAATCATCTCAAAACTTGCTTTTTGCATAATTTTGATGAAAATGATCATTTATAATGCAGTGCTGCAACATTTCAAAGCATGCTCTCAATTCAAAGACCGTTATGCCAGTTTTCCTTTGTGCTCGTATTCCACTTTCCTACTTGCTCGATGCAAACTATCCCAAAGGTGTCTTTCGGTATCTTTCAGTGTGTTGGTCCTTTAGGCAGTAATTGCTCATTCGCGTCACGTTTAGTTTAAACTGCTGAGCCATGCAAGTCCGTTCCTGTTTTTAACAACTGGGCCAATGGCTCATGAGACCTTGGGAAAGGTGTAATCAGCTAGTAGGTAAAAGTTATTTTGGTGTTGCTGGTGAGTTTTCAAATATCTCTCTCATCTTCTCACCCTGTCCCTAAAATTCCTGGAATTCTGGAATTCCTGAAATTCTCTCATCTCCCTTCCTGGTCAAACTGGAGTTCCCCAAGGCAGTGTTCTGGGCCCTGTGCTTTTTCTGGTCTTCATCAATGATCTCTCCGACTCTCCGGAAAATCCTCTCTATCTCTTTGCTGATGACTCCACTCTCTCCCGCTCCATTCCTCATCCCTCAGATCGGCAGTCTGCAGCCTCTTCACTCTCTGCAGACCTGGACAAAATCAGACTGGGCAAACAAGTGGAACATGTGTTTTAATCCTGACAAATCTCACACTCTTACGATGTCTCTCCGAAAAGACCGACTGGACAACCCTCCCATCTACTTTCTGAACACTCCTCTTGAAGAAATTCTGTCACTAAAGATTTTGGGTCTCACGATCTGCCATGATCTTTCCTGGGAAAACCACATTTCCAAGCTGACCTCCAAAGTCAGTCGCCGACTGGGCATCCTCCGTCGTGCAAAGTCCTTCCTTGGCGCTATTAAGCTTCTCAACACATATAAGGCTTTCATCCGCAGCTCAATGGAATACTGTTCCCCCCTCTGGGCCGGTGCTCCTGCCTCACACCTAGCTCGGCTTCACGCTGTTGAAACCAAAGCGTTCAGAATCATTGGAATCTCCCGTGATGAAATTAACTCCGAGGGCCTTTCACTCACTCACCGCAAGCAGGTTGGTGGTATTTCTGTCTTCTACCGACTCCTCTCCGGCCTTGCACCCCCTTCTTTGTCTGTGCTCTGTCCCCAAATTATTCCTGCTGGATGCACAATATCTGCCAGCAACTCTCTTCTGGAGAAACTAGCAAAACAAGACTCTCTGCTCACCTTCACTCTTTCATTCCTCTTTTTTCCCGCCTCTGGAACAAACTCCCTCACTCCCTTCAATCCCACTCCTCCCTCCAGGTTTTCAAAACAGCTGTTCGCCACCATCTCTTATCTTCCCCCATCCAAAACCTTGATATTTTCTACCCCCGTTAATACATGCCAAATGCATCTCCTTCAAATTCCGTTTTCTTTCCTGAAAGTCCTTGTAGTGTCAATCTTGTTTATCCCATGTAACCTGCCCCCACCCTCTCTCTTCCGCAGATCTCCCAATGTCCCTGTTCTCCACTGTTGTTATGCTTCCCTCTCTCTGCACCTCCTGTCTCCTTCTCCCTTTATTATATGTTCTATGTGTTAGTTACACGAGCCTCGGCTTAGTATACTATATATACTTGTATATATTGGTGATGCTTATTTGTAGAGGTTTGATATGCCTGTAAACCGTTAAAATGTCGGACACCTTTGAGCAGGTCATGCTATTTTGATTTGCATTACACGTTGGTATCGTGACTTAGGGTTGTTAAATTAAAAAGGCAATGTAGGGATGACAAACTACAGTCTAAAAAAGGTCCTAAACAAGATAGGGATGATGTTGGTTTAGAGAGTAGCGAAGAGTATTGCCATCACATAACAATCCCTACATCACTGCCTCCAGACTATTGTCTAGGGCTAGGCCGAGCTAAAAGTATTAGAAGCTCCTATATTTCATTTCTGCATAAGTATAAGAAGCTTCTGTATAATTTCAGGGACTTCTTGCAGCTTCAGTTGTCTTTCCTACTTTTCTTTTTTTATCAACTTAGAGTACCCAATCACAAATGGAGATAATTATGGAATGCTGTTATTAGAGATGTCCATGAAGTTTGTAAGAAGTTGGTGATCATGTACTGATGTTATAACATTATACTCAGGCTGCTAATTTGTAGTCTCAGTATGTGGCTACACTACAGGAGTAATCAAGTACTGGTGTAACCAGTGGAGTGTTTGTGGAAGCTTGAAGCAATAATTGATGAAGTGTAAATGAGGCAGTGGTGTCGGGATTGTTATGTCATGGCAATACTGCTAGCTACTCTCGAAACCAACATCATCCCTATCTTGTTTAGGACTTTTTTTAGACTGTAGTTTTTCATCCCTACATTGCCTTTTTAATTTAGCAAAAACATTTTATTCACTTGTTTTGATTTTCATTACACGTTGGTATCGTGGCTTAGGGTTGCATGAGGGTAGCATGCTGTACAGTGCCAAAAATAATTTTCTTATCAAGAAATACGAAAAGAGTTTCTTCAAATAAGAAAAGTTTTCCTGAAATAAGAAAACAATGAGAAAATTGTTTTTGTGGCGAGAAAGATTTTCTCATGGTTTTCTTGTTTCAATAAGACTTTTCTTATTATTTTTAAGAAAATCTTTTCTTCATAAGAATTTTTTTTTTGACAGTTTAGAGACACGGAGATGGACAGCCGGAATGGGAATTCTCATTTAAACTTGGTTAAGTGGCAAGTATGGCAATTCAGAGAGTTCTCACCACACAAGGAAATCACTTCCACTTTAGGAGAGGGTCGTGATCTAAAAGGAAATTACAATGATGATCCTGGTACCGTATTCATCATTCTTCGAAGTAGAATCAAGATTATTCTTTTGATTGGTTTTCGGTAAAGTTTTCACGAAGTCAAACTCTGAAATTTGTGGCCAGGGAAAATACCACCTGGAGGTGCGCGCACTCGTCTCTGAGCTGTCTGGCCTAGGTTTGAATCTCGACCCAGCTAGAAACCCTCACCCTGGTGTTTCACATCCAGGGGGAGGCACCGATATGTGTGTGTCGTCCACCGGAGGTCCGTTAAGCCGGAGGATCCATCGTTGTCGGACGTTAATGGCCCCATAGTGTCCAAATCAAAAATTCCTGCTACAGTCGAATGTCAGGCCAGCCGGTTCCACAACAAAAATTGGACCCGAGTACGATTTGGGATCGTTAATTCGAAGAAGAAAGGAAAATATTCACTGTTGAGCAGGAGGCGCCATTACGATGTTCAGGAATATGTGCAAAGGATTTTCAATGCAAATGATCTTTTATTTTTTGGAAATGTCTGTTGTGCAGACACAATGCATGAATGATCGTTTTAAGGCCATTTTCCCCACTAGAGCGGGGGTTAGCCTTGCGGGCCCCGTGACAATCATGGTTCCCTGTTTTGAGGCAATGTTTTTATGGCCGGATGCCCTTCCTGGCGCCAACCCTTAGTCTCCTCTTACGATGCGCAGGGATACGGTGTACCTATTCGAAATCAGGGTACACACCGGGATCATTCATCCCAACAAGCTGGTACTCAATTTGCTGACCTCAGAAGGATGACAGGCTCAGTCAACCCCCCTGGCGTTAATTCAGTGATCGACCTGGATTCAAACTCAGGATCCTAAGATCCCAAGCCGGCACCCTAACCGACAAGCCGGAAGCCTAACTGCCAAGCCTGCACCCCAACCGCCAAGCCGGCACCCCAACCGACAAGCCGGAACCCTAACCGCCAAGCCGGAACCCTAACCGCCAAGCTGGAACCCTAACCGCCAAGCCGGAACCCTAACCGCCAAGCCGCCACCCTAACCGCCAAGCCTGAGCCCTAACTGCCAAGCCGGAACCCTAACCGCCAAGCCTGCACGCTAACCACCAAGCCTGAGCCCCAACCGCCAAGCCGGCACCCTAACCGCCAAGCCTGAGCCCTAACCGCCAAGCCGGCACCCTAACCGCCAAGCCTGCACCCTAACCACCAAGCCTGAGCCCTAACCGCCAAGCCGGCACCCTAACCGCCAAGCCGGAACCCTAACCGCCAAGCCAGAACCCTAACTGCCAAGCCTGCACCCCAACCGCCAAGCCTGCACCCCAACCGCCAAGCCGGCACCCCAACCGCCAAGCCGGAACCCCAACCGCCAAGCCGGAACCCTAACCGCCAAGCCGGAACCCTAACCGCCAAGCCGGAACCCTTACCGCCAAGCCGGAACCCTAACCGCCAAGCCGGAACCCTAACCGCCAAGCCAGAACCCTAACCGCCAAGCCGTCACACTAACCGCCAAGCCGGAACCCGAACCGCCAAGCCGGCACCCTAACCGCCAAGCCGGAACCCTAACCGCCAAGCCGGAACCCTAACCGCCAAGCCGGCACCCTAACCGCCAAGCCTGAGCCCTAACGGCCAAGCCGGAACCCTAACCACCAAGCCTGCACGCTAACCACCAAGCCTGAGCCCTAACTGCCAAGCTGGCACCCTAACCACCAAGGCTGAGCCCTAACTGCCAAGCCGGCACCCTAACCGCCAAGCCTGAGCCCTAACCGCCAAGCCGGCACCCTAACCGCCAAGCCTGCACCCTAACCACCAAGCCTGAGCCCTAACCGCCAAGCCGGCACCCTAACCGCCAAGCCTGCACCCTAACCGCCAAGCCAGAACCCTAACCGCCAAGCCAGAACCCTAACCGCCAAGCCAGAACCCTAACCGCCAAGCCGGAACCCTAACCGCCAAGCAGGAACCCTAACCGCCAAGCCGGCACCCTAACCGCCAAGCCGGAACCCTAACCGCCAAGCCGGCACCCTAACCTCCAAGCCTGAGCCCTAACCGCCAAGCCAGAACCCTAACCGCCAAGCCAGAACTCTAACTGCCAAGCCGGAACCCTAACCGCCAAGCTGGCACCCTAATCGCCAAGCCAACACCAAGCAGACACAGTGAGAAATAATTAAGTCACCTGTACATTGACATGTATAACTGGAGCTGTAATTACTTATGCCTCCACACCATCATTCTGGAGGCAATCTCTGCCTCGCGTCAAGTCTCACATTGGTTGATGACCTGTAATGTCCAATCACCCGTCTGTCGAATTTCACGTGAGTCATTAGTCCTTTATTCCACCGGCGTCAATGTTCATCAAAGTCGTCCGTGTTGATAAGCTCTTCATGAATGTAAATCCTAATTGCCAGAGGTGTACTTGATTACCTCTGCGACACGCATGTGCACATCGTGTTGAAAAGGTAAATTGATGGGAAAGCCCATGACGCATAAGATACGAGATGTCACAAGAATACTTTTGATGACTGATCACCTAAGTGATCCTTACACATCATGGCAATAACAATCACGATGTCGTTTTGCCAAACCGCTTCGCCATGCCATTGAATGGCAAAGCCCTCGGGGGTGGCACGTCGACCTAGTCCACGACAGACGTTGCATCGGGAACGTCTTTTGGCTCCTGTCCTGATTGCATTCGACGGCTTTATCAAGGCGAGACCACTTTGCATTGACAAGGTCCCAATATTTGAGGAGTTTTGCAACGCGAAGGTTGCCACGACATTTGGGCACGCCGTGGCCTTTGCTAGGACAATGGCTTTTAGATTCCTGGAAGTGAGGCATTGATGGTCCCAAGGAAGGTCATCTTAAACACAATCCATTGAATTTTATCGAGTGTCGGTGATGGCTCCTTTGGAAGATTGAATATATAATTTATTTAATGTCAATGACACAGACCTTCTTTAACAGGGATGGGAGTGAAGAGTGCGGAGAGGTTGAGCATCTGTGTGCAAGAGGGGCCTGTTGATGGTGAATGGTCGGACCGTGATTTGTGACGCGACAGTTGCTATTGTTCGATTGTCCATCAAGTACGTCACCGTCGGTAAACTTGGAGAGGGATAACGGACTAGCTCGGCTGAAATACGACATCGCGGGAGAGTGAAAAATTATTGCCGCTTGGACTGTATGATAAATGTCTGGAAATGATGAAATATATTGTCCACAGTTTCTTTCTTTTTGAAAACATGTCTTTAATAATATGTTGTCATGAGACGTTGAGGTGTTGCCTACTTTAAGGCCTTGTGTTAGAAAATGGAGGAAAAGTGCATTTTGACTTCCACCCATTCCCTCCCCTCCCCCGACTCCCCAACAGTCACATTTCCCTAACTTAAGCTTGCCTGAGGCATTTAAGGTTTTTATTATTTATTTTTAGGATTGGCCCATCCAAGTAATGAGGAGGACTTTGCCAAACTGTGGCACCATGTTTGGAATTTGAAGCACATTTCATTTTTTTCCCACCAATCCTCTCTCTCTCTCTCTCTCTCTCTCTCTCTCTCTCTCTCTCTCTCTCTCTCTCTGTGTCTCTGTCTCTGTCTTTCTGTCTGTCTCTGTCTCTGTCTCTCCCTCTCTCTCTCTGTCCCTGTGTCTGTCTCTCTCTTTGTCTCTGTCTCTCTCCATCTCTCCATCTCTCCATCTCTCCGTCTCTCCATCTCTTCGTCTCTCCGTCTCTCTCCGTCTCTCCATCTCTCCATCTCTCCGTCTCTTCGTCTCTCCGTCTCTCCGTCTCTCCGTCTCCCTCTCCCACTCCCTACCCCTCTCCCTCCCTCTGTCTCTGTCTCTGTCTCTCCCTCTCTCTCTCTGTCTCTCTCTGTCTCTCTCTCCCCCATCATATATCTCTATATATCTCTATATATCTCTATATATCTCTCTCTCTCTCTCTCTCTCTCTCTCTCTCTCTCTCTCTCTCTCTCTCTCTCTCTCTCTCTCTCTCTCTCTCTCTCTCTCTCTCTCTCTCTCTCTCTCTCTCTCTCTCTCTCTCTCTCGCCCCCTGCTGGCCGTTTCGTGTGTTGGGCGTGGCAAGATGGCGCGTGCTCGTGCTTGTGTGTTGTAGCTCCTGGCTCGTGTTGTTTTTCATCCTCTCCCCACCAACCTTTTTACCTTTCCCCTTCCTTTGGTTTTTTCCTTTTGTACTCTTGTCGTGTATGTTGACCTTTTTCCTCCCTTCCTGCTTCGTTACCACCTGTCCCTCGTTTTTTTTCTCCTCCTTCGAGACAGAGAGAGGGAGAGCCAGCACGGTAAGGGTTTGTTTGAACCACGTTTTTTCCTAACGTGGTTTAAACCGTGCTTTCGTTTCTAGTTACTTAATATATATATTTTTTTTTTCTATTCTTTTTTTTTTGGGGATTATACAAATCTATTTGCTTTCACTTCGTTTCTCCTTTGACGATATGGCTAATAGGAGTAGCCAAAGGCCTGCCGATCGTGTTACCGATGAGGGTTTATCGCGTAAGCACGGGCTGTGCCTTGTCCCACCGGAGGGAGTTGAAATGGATGACATTTTGCTTGCGATTGGGGATTTGATCGACGTGAGTAACATTCGTGCCGCGTCTCGTATGAATCACAAAATTGTGTTTTTTGTTTCGCAAATAAGTCTGGCCGATATTGTTGTGCAGAATGGTTTGACCTTGGGAAACGATCTGTTTGTTCCTGTGTCGTCGATGGACACGCCGGCAGTTAAAGTCATTCTGAGCAATGTTCCGCCTTTCCTAGGTAACGAGGAAATCCTACACAAGCTAGGTGAGTTTGGCACTGTCGTCTCTCGAATCATTAGGGTTCCTCTACGTACGAGAAACGGCAGGTTGAAGCACGTACAATCGTTTAGACGTTTTTGTTTTGTTGTTCTAAAAGACGCAGCGAAGCAGTTGAACACCTCCCACACCTTTAAAGTAGGCGAGCATGAATATAGAATCTTCATGGCGACCGAGACCTTGATCTGCTACGGATGTGGAGCACACGGACACACTAAGCAGTATTGCCCAGACGCCAAGAAGACGTACGCTACAGCAGCTGGGTCGGCCCCCCCTGTAACTGATGCAGTGCCCCCCGTTCATGAGCCTGGTGGAGTACAGACGCCCACACCAGAAGACCAGGGTGTGGAAAGTGGTGGCGGTGTTGCTGAGGTTAGTGCAGCAGGGGTGCACCCAGTCGATGAGGACAAGAGGCTGCAACCTCAAGAGAATATGGTCTTTGAGGAGGTATTGATGAAAGGCACCGAGGCTAAGAGGAACCTAAAACGTACCTTTTTGAGCGCCGAGGTGGAAGACAAAGGTAGCAAAGTGATACTCGTACAAACAAACAGTATCTCAGACTATCCTGATGATTCTCAGCAAGCTGGGCAGGGTGGTGACGAAACAGAGGAGAGTAGGACTTCATCCCTTGCTCTTGTTGAAGAAAATCAATGCAGCAGTATTGGTTGTGATGATGGCACCATTGTCCCTTGTGACAACGAGCAGTCCCAGGGCCTGAGTGACAACGGTTGTTGCTCACATCCGGTTGAAACGACCAAGGATGATGGTCCAAGCAGACCTATAATAGGCAGCAGTGGTGGCACAGATGTGCCCCTTGTGATGCAACAAGAAGACTGCAGTGGTGATGACACAGAAGGTGTGCCTGCTCCTGACACACAACAAAGGAGTTTCAACGTTGATGTGGTTAGGGAGCTGGATGAGGAAGCTCAAAGCCTTGTGTCTGTGAATGATCATCAGGGAGAAGAACAGATGGAAGCAACAAAGGAAAACGTCATCAGTTTCCTAAACGAGACGTTTAGGCAACGCTACGTTGTGATCAAAGACCATTTTCCCGATGTGAAAACTTTCATCAGGGCTGCAAGACCCCTCCTGCAAAGAAATGACCCAATGGAAATCTCGGAGGCCCAATTTCAGCGTCTTCGGAAAGCGGTCACAAAGGCGAATAAGGAATTGCAGGCGGAGGGTGAGTTACCTTTGTAAATGGCTTTGCGAAAGATATGTATCGCATCCCTGAATATCAATGGGGGTTGTACCCCCTTACGAAAAATTCAGACAATTCAGGCGATGGAGAGGGTGAAAGCCGACATCATCCTGATACAGGAGACTCATGCTACGAACACCCTGGTTGCTGAATGGGGAAAACTTTATCGAGGGCAGTGGTGGCTGAGTGGGTTTACCACACCCAAAGCTGGTGTTGCCATCGCCTTGAGTGATAGAATCCCTGCTCGGAAGATTGTCTTTAAGGAAATTTATAAGGGACATCTGATAGCGGTGGATTTCTATTGCAACACGCAAAGGATCATCATTGTGAACGTATATGCACCGAGTGAGCCCATGGAAAGAAGAGTGTTCTTTTCCACTCTGCATGACTTTGTAAAAGGACTGGATACAACCGCTTTCATCTGTGTTGCTGGTGATTTCAATTGCACTATCAATCCTTCCGTAGACAGGACCGGTCATGAACCCCATCCAGCTTCTATGAGGATTTTGGAGAACATCATCAAAAATCAGCATTTGAAAGATGTTTGGAGGTTGCAACACCCAACTTCACGGTGCTATACGTGGTGCAGATGCCATGATGGGAGGATATCAATGGCAAGGCTAGACAGATTCTACGTGAATAAGCCAATGCTAAATGTGATGGCCACAACCCAGATACTCCCAACTGGTTTCACAGACCATTACCTGGTTTCAATGGGTTTTAATTTGCCTCTGACCTCAGGGGGTAGTGCGTATTGGTCACTTAATACCCACCTGCTGAATGATATGAGATTCAAAGAGGCTTTTCGAGCCGTGTGGGAAAGAATTCGGTCCTCCAAATTTGAACATGCTAACCTTCGACTGTGGTGGGACCTCGCAAAGGGTCAGGTCAAATCGTTCTGTCAACAATATAGTCTTTATGCCACTAAATTGCAAAATCTCTCGATTGATTCATTAAAGGCTGAAATTGCAGCCCTGGAGGAAAACATTAATACGGCTGGGAAAGACACTACAGGTGACCGGCTGCTATGGACTAAAAAGGCAATGTTGACTGAACTGGTACGGCAGCGAGCAATGGGCACCCTGGTACGCATGAGAATGAGTTATTTAACGTTGGATATGCCAAATAAGGCCTTGTTTGGTTTGGAGAACTCTGTTAAAAAATCACAACAGATTCATGGGCTACGTGCTGCTAATGGGCCAATAGTGACCTCCCAACAGGAGATTAAGTCTGTTTTGAAGGTTTTTTATACAAACTTGTACTCCCCCCAGAGCATAAGTAATGAGACCTTGCAGGAGCTGACTACCGGGCTTCCAAGACTTGAGGAAGACCAGCAACGCACATTGAACATGTCAGTTTCGGCTGCTGAACTTGAAACTGCTATGCGGAGCTTGAAGGATGGTAAAGCCTCTGGGATTGATGGTTTGCCCGGAGAGTTCTATAAGACTTTTTGGAAACTTGTGGGACCTGACCTGCTTGAGGTATTTGATGAATGCCTTCATGTTGGAGAGCTTCCCCTGTCCTGCAGAAGAGCAGTCATTTGCCTGTTGCCAAAGGCTGGGGACACTCAACTAGTCGAGAACTGGCGGCCTGTCTCATTGCTGTGTGCGGATTACAAGCTTTTGTCGAAGGCCTTAGCAAACCGTTTGGGAACTGTGATCAGCTCTATTGTGCACCCTGACCAGACCTACTGTGTACCAGGAAGGTCAATTTATGACAATATTTTTCTGATAAGGGATATTATTTCTTGTAATAAGTACGTGCGTGCCAGTTTTGGGTTGTTGTTTCTTGACCAAACAAAGGCTTTTGATCGTGTTGATCATACATATTTGTTTTCTGTTCTGGAGCGGATGGGTTTTGGCGAAACTTTCATTTCCTATGTCAAGCTGTTATACACTAACACCTTCTGCATGATGAAAGTAAACAACAGTTTATGTCCCCCTTTTCCTTTCCGTCGGGGTATCCGTCAAGGGTGTCCCCTTTCTGGACTTCTGTATATAATTGCCCTTGAACCACTCTTAGCATCCATCAGGCAGCGAATAACTCAGGATGTGGGAGCCGTTTTTGGTTCAAGATTTGTGGTCACAGCTTATGCTGATGATGTATGTGTTCTGATTAAGGGCCCAAGTAGTGTTGCTGCGGTGCAGCGTTGCTTTAAAGACTACTCTGCGGCCTCTTCCGCCGAAGTAAATTGGGGCAAGAGTGTAGCCTTATGGTGCGGTTCAGATAACCTTTCTTTAACACTGCCACCGTCACTCCCACATAATCTAGAGTGGAAAACAGATGGAGTCAAATATCTTGGTGTCTATCTCGGCAACCAGGAAGTAGAAACGAAGAACTGGGAAGGAATGATTGAACAAATTACACACCGGTTGAAACGATGGGAAGGACTGCTACGATCTCTTTCTTATAAAGGCCGCTCTCTTGTTATAAATAACTTGATAGCAGCAAGATTATGGCATAAACTAATTGCCTTGCAGCCACCCAAGGAGTTGATACCAGCCATCCAGCGGGTCTTGGTTAATTTCTTTTGGAATGGATACCACTGGCTTCGGCCGCAAATACTGTACCATCCTCGGAAGGAGGGTGGACATGGAATTGTGGAGGTGTCCACCCGGCTTATGGCTTTTCGCCTACAGTCTGTGCAACGTCTGTTGTATGCTGAAGAGCTGCCCTGGCGCTCATTTGCGTTTTTCTTGTTGCAACAAGCGGGAGGCCTGTGTTATGATAGGCACTTGTTCCTGGTGAACCTTGACCGTGTCAGCTTAGTTTCAATCCCAACTTTTTATCAGGGTTTGCTGAGAGTTTGGAAAGGTTTTGGGGTTTATCGTTGCCTTGAGGCTTATAATTGCCGGATGTTTATCCAAGAGCCTATTTTCTATAACGGTTTTTTTCCATGCATTCCTCATAGTCCGACTTTGATTAGGAAATTTACTCAAGGAGGAATTGGCAAAGTTTGTGACCTGAGGGATACATCTGGGACAAAATGGATGTCTGCTGGCAGGGTGGCGGCCATTCTTGGTTTAAGATCCGTGCGTATTGTCAGCCAAATTATACGCATCGTCAAGAGGAAGTTTAAGGAGTTAAATATTGGCTGGGAAGGTATAAACAATGTCGAGGATGTTCGGCTGTCTTTCCCTGAAATTAAGGTGCTCCCAGCTCTCCAGTCGAATGGTGAACTTGTCTCTCCTTTTCATTTGGCAACAAAGGCTGGTATTCACAAGCTCCTTCGAGAAAACCAAGCATCACCCTTCTCCGGAGTAACAAGAGTGGCCTTGTGGTCCGAAAGGTTAGGGCCAGGGTCTCCTGCCACGCCACTGTGGCCTAATATGTACAAATTACCTATTTACGGGTTCCTCGCAGATATCCAGTGGAGACTAGCACATTGGGCTCTCCCTACGAACACCTTTGTTCATCACCTTGACAGCTCAGTGCCAGTAGCATGCCCCTTCTGTGTACAGAAGGAGGATCTCTTTCATGCCTATGTGAAATGCGAAAGACTAATACCTCTTTTCTTGATTCTCACACACCTTTTTGATCAGTTGTCTTTTCCTTTTACTTCACATTCTTTTATTTTTGGTGTATCTTTCAGACCCTCCTGCAAGGACTCTGGTGTCCTCCTAAACTTCTTAGCTGCTGTAGCAAAATACTCAATATATAAATCGAGGAAAATTAAAATTGATAATGGGCATGGGTTCGATGTTGTACCTATGTTTAAAGGGCTGGTGTCTGCAAGAATAAGGTTAGAGTTTGATTATTATGTGGCGAATGAAAATGTCAAACTCTTTGAATGCAAATGGTGTATCAATGAAGCCTTATGTGTTGTGAATGAATCGAATTTGTGCTTTTCTTTTTAACATTAAGAACTGTTGTTTTTTTCTATTTTTTTCTCTCCTGTAAAAATGTAACTTGACCTGGTGTGTTTTTTTGTGAAATAAATGGTGTTGCAAATTCAATTCTCTCTCTCTCTCTCTCTCTCTCTCTGGCGCCACCTATCGGCCGTCGGTGCGTTGGGTGTAGCGTCATGGCGGCTGTGAGCAACTGCTCTGTGTTTTGGTGAGTCCGTCGTGAGGTTTCCCCCCTCTCCTGCCCTCCCCTGCCCCCCTCCCTCTCCTTTTCCATCCTGTGTGCTTTGGCATTTGTTTCCATCTGTTCGACACCTTTGCCTTCGAGAGAGAGAGGATTGAGAGCGGGCCCATTTTGGGTGCGGCCTACTGGCGTTGACGGCGCGTTGTAAGCCATTTCTGTGCTTATAATGCACGTTTATTTTTTACTTTCGTTCGTTTATTTAGGTTTGATACCCTCTTGTCCGGCTCGGACAAGCGGGGGGAGGGGGGGGTATTTTCGCCGGAATGGCGAATGCACGCTCTCGTCGCGATGACTTTGAAGGCTTAACCAGGAAGCACGCGTTTGTGTGCGTGCCTCCGGATGGAGTCCCTGTCGAGGACATCATCCTCGCTGTGGGCAGCATTGTTGGGGATGAAAATATACGTGCAGCTTCGCGTATGAACCAGAAAGTGGTGGTGTTCGTTTCGGACGAGGAACTCGTCCATGACGTGGTAAGTGCGGGAATAACCACGGAAAGCGGTCACTTTATGATGGCATCGCCGCTATTAACCCCTGCGACGAGAGTGGTTATTTCTAACGTACCTCCATTTATCCCAAATGACAAGTTAATGACCGTGCTATCACGGTACGGTAAAATGGTATTGAGGATTTCAACAATCCCTCTTGGGTGTCGGAATGAACGTGTTAAGCACGTAATGAGCTTCCGCAGACAGGTGTATATGGTCCTTCCAGACCGTGGGGACGACACAGGCCTCAACATCACTTTCAAAATTAATTTTGAAGAGGCAAATTTCCAGCTATACGCATCGTCCACCACCTTAACATGCTTTCAGTGTGGAGCGTATGGACATTTAAAACGTTCTTGTCCCAAAGCCTCGTGTGTCAGGTGTGGCAAGACAGGTCACACTGCCATAGTTTGTAAGGAGGAGGCTGCTCTGCTAATGAAAACGCCCAGTGGGAGGGAGGTAAACGCTGCTCCACTAATGGATACTCCCAGTGGGAGGGAGGTTAACGTTGCTCCACTAATTGAGATTCCCAGTGGGGGGGAGGTTATCGCATTGCCACCGTCTAAAATTCCTAATGAGGGTGAATCCAGTGTTCCAAGCGTGAACGTATTTATTCCTCTTCAGCAAAATGTTGAAATGGACACTGATAGTAAAGTGGGGACGAGTAAACGAAGGGCTCCGCATGATAGTGACTCATCTGGAGCAGGTAAAAAGGTTGTGCTCGATTTGCAGGCTATTAGTGAAAAAACTCTTCAGGATGCACCTGGAATCTCTCTGCAAAGCGCGGACCAAATAAATAAAGAGGAAAACCCAGAAAAGAGCATCAGGGTTCAGCCGCTAAAACAACGCGCTTCCATTACTCACACAGACGACGTTAATGATGTAAATAATTCAGGCCACGATACCGTGAATGGTGCATCATTGATCCAAGCGAATGTCGCCGAACAGGCTGACATCCATAATAAATCTGCCAATATAGCAGAAAAGGGCGGAAACATAAATCCACAGGAATGTGGGAAGAATGATTTCACGCCAATTGAGGAAATCAGTAAACAATGTGCTGATGTTTCCCAAACACAGCACTGCGTGGACCCCCCAGACAAGGGAAGGCTAGGTTGCATAGCAGGAGAAGAAAACAGTATTGACCCAGACCCCATTGGACCACTTTCTGATTTATCAGAATCGGAAGCGGAGGTGGAGGTAACAGCACTATCACAATTAATGCCAGATCAACCCCCAACCCCTCCCCATATTGTTCTCTCATTCCTCAATGAAACGTATAGACAGCGAAATGTCATCATTGGGGATCATTTCCCTGATTTGGCTCCCTTTATTCAGGCTGCAAAACTAGTCATAAAAAAATCTGAGGAACTAAACCTAACAAAATCGCAGTTTCATCGACTAAAGAAAATCTTAACAAAGGCAAAGAGTGAGTACTCACAGTGTCAGACAAAATTTACTAATGAGTGACGAAGACGCTTAATCTTGCAACACTCAATATAAATGGCGGTGGGGCCAGTCACGTCCGCCAGATCCAAGTGAATAGTTTATTCAAAAGGAAACAAGTCGATGTAATATTACTGCAAGAAACTCATATTATTGAGAAGGTTGAACATGACTGGAGCAGCATGTTCAAAGGTAAATGTTTCTTCAGTAATATGTCATCTGTATCTGCTGGAGTGGGGTTTTTGCTAAAACCAGGACTTGTACCTGAATCTTGCCTCTTTCAGGAGGTGATTCGGGGACGTTTTGCCTCCCTAGAATTGGTGATCAATAGCCTGAAGCTTATTATTTTTAATGTATATGCACCAAGCGAGAGTACTGACCGTAAAGCCTTCTTTACTGAAGTGATAAACCATTTAAACTTGTTTGACCCAAATCAGTGCATATGCATGGGGGGAGATTTCAATTGTACGCTAGAGCCCAAAATAGACAGAAATTCACCGGAACCACATCCCGAGTCCCATGGTGACCTCTCCCAGTTTCTTTCAGGTGGGGCTTTTTTGGATGTATGGCGATTGATGCACCCAAATGACCGGCAGTTTACATGGTGTCGATGCTCCAATGGCCAAGTATCCTTAGCGAGGCTTGACCGCTGGTACATCACCCCACGATTAAGGAATATTGTAACCTCCTCAACTATTACCCCTTCCATCTTCTCTGACCACCACATGGTCACGATGGGCCTATCTTTCCCACAATTAAAACGGAGGAGCGCCTATTGGAAATTCAATACAAGCCTTTTGGATGATACCCTGTTTAAGGAAGCCTTTCGCATCCTATGGATAGCAATAGTTGGAAAAAAGCCCCTCTTTGCTTCCACTAACCTGTGGTGGGATAATATGAAAACTCATATACGACTGTTTTGTCAACAGTTTAATTCCCATATCACTCATGAAAATCAAATCACATTGGCACGGTTGGAAACCGAAATTCTAAAACTGCAAAACAAAATGGCAGAGCAGGAAAATGAGACAAATTATAAATTGCTCCTTGAAAAAAGGACCCAACTCCGGGAACTATTACAGGAGAAGGCTGCAGGACTGCTAGTTAGACTGAGAATAAAAAGCATTAAAGTATCAGATAGTCCTAGCAAAGCCTTCTTTCACTTAGAAGCTGAAACGAAGCCTCCCCAGCTTATTTTATCAGTTAAGGACCCCAGTGGGAATGAAATTACAAGTTCTGATGGGGTAAAAATCACTATTAGAAAGTATTATTCTGAACTATTTGCTAAAAAAGATATATATGAGGATAAAATAAAATGTTTTACCTCCCATCTCCCAACCCTAACTGAGACTCAACGCCTGGAGCTGGATGTGCCTTTAAGCCTTGATGAATTACAGCGTGCCCTGGTTGGAATGGAATCTGGAAAGGCTCCGGGAATTGATGGCCTGCCAGCTGAGTTTTACATGGAATTTTGGGACATTTTGGGCCCAGAATTATTGAATGTAATCCAAGAATCCTTGCGAAAAGGTGTAATGCCACTAAGCCTAAGGAGAGCAGTGGTGAGTCTTCTCCCAAAGTCAGGAGACCTCCGGCGGATGGAGAATTGGAGACCGGTTTCAATAATGTGTACTGACTATAAATTGTTTTCGAAAGCAATGGCAAATCGTTTTTAAAAAGTCATTGGTGATCTGGTTTTACCTGATCAGACATTCTGCATCCCCAGTCGTTCGATTTACGACAACATTTTTTTCGTGCGGGACTTAATGTATGCTCGCCTTGACCAAAATGATTTTGGAATATGTTTTCTAGACTTTGAAAAAGCCTTGACAGCATTGACCATGTTTTCTTGTGCCATGTTCTTGAAGCATGTGGGTTTGGGGTAATTTTCAGGGCCTTTATAACTTTATTGTACACTGACATCTCCAGTGTAATTAAGGTGAACAATGAACTGGTTCCCCCCATAAAGGTTCAGAGGGGGGTACGGCAGGGTTGCCCAGTCTCAGGTTTGCTTTTTGCGCTAGCAATGGAGCCATTTCTTTGCACACTGAGAAAGAATATCTCTGGCCTGACCTGTTTTCCTGGAAGCCCACCAATGACTATATCGGCCTATGCAGATGATGTTTGCGTCATTATAAAAAACCACCAAGACATTGTTGCTCTTGTAAAGTCCTTAAGAACCTTTTTCATGGCTTCATCTCTGAAGGTTAATTGGACGAAAAGCAAAGCTCTTTGGGTACCATACCTTAATAGCTGCCTACCTGTCTCAACACATCTGCCTGCTCTTCCAGAAAACTTGGAGTGGAAAACAGATGGTGTTGATTACCTTGGTGTGTCCCTGGGCTCTACACAATTTGAGAAAAGGAATTGGGAAGGTGTGACTGGAGAAATAGACAGGAGGCTGAACCTGTGGAAAAGAGCCCTACCGCACCTCTCATTTAAGGGCCGAGTCTTAGTGGCAAACAACTTGGTTGCTGCAACGTTGTGGCATCGCTTTATTTGCCTGCAACCACCAGAAGTGCTGCTGGACAGGATACAGGCCAAACTTGTGGACTTTTTTTGGGGAGGCCATCATTGGCTGCGGCCAAGTGTAATATGCCTTACTTCATCTGAAGGTGGTCAGAGCCTTGTTCACGTGAGATCCCGTCTCATGGCTTTTCGCCTGTGCTCCATTCAACGCCTCCTGTTTGGTGAAAACCTGCCAAACCATGCCTTGGCTTGCCATATTTTACAGCAGGCGGGTAGACTCGGCTATGGTCTCGAAGTATTCCTGACTCACCTCAAGTACGTGAATACATCAACGCTCCCCATATTTTACCAGAGCCTTCTCAGTGCCTGGGAAAGACTTTCCGTGAGCCGCAAAGCGGACACCTACTCCCCAGGGATGTTCGAGGTTGAACCCCTGTTCTTCAATCCTCTCTTCCCTGATGTTCTCAAGAGTCGTCATTTGTGCCAACGCTTTATTGAGGCAGGCATAAACAAAGTATGGCACCTTCGGCCAAACTCCGGTGTCGGGTGGAGGAATGTGGAGGAAATTTCAACCTTGACGGCGATTCGGTCCAAGAGGACAATTGGAACGATTTTGAGGAAGGTTGTTCAAAAACGTCATCAGCTACAGAAACTTTGGACTTGGAATACTTTTGGACACCCCAACGAGTCCCCGTTTCCGAAACTGATTTTTGACTGCTTTCCCAAGGAACTCCCACCTGTTAGCACAGGGACAAGTGTATTGCATGCTGAGAGCAGCAAGAGCCTGTATAGGTGGTGGTTATCTCAAGTTCTTGGTATTCCTCCGCTAAATGGAGTAGCACGATGGAAGAGGCTACTCCCTGCCGGGCCCCCCAATGAACCTGTATGGGAATCAATGTATAGTAAGCTGATCAACAAAAGAACAGGTGATCTTCAGTGGCGCCTTGCCCACTGGATCATCCCATGTAATACATATGTATGGAATTTTGCCCCAATATCTGCATGTTGCCCCTTTTGTTCTGTAAATGAGGATGTTTTTCATTTTTTTATTGGTTGTGAAAGACTTTTTCCTTTATTTGAATGGTTAGACTTTGTGTCGTTCAAAATGAATTTCAGATTTACTTTTCGATCCTTTATTTTTGGGCTCAAAAAGAGACGGCAACACAACAAGGAATATGAACTGTTGTGCTTTTTTGTAGCTACAGCAAAGCTTGCTACTTACCTGTCCAGAAAGGAGATGCGGAATGGTAAGCCCATTCATCAATACAAGGTCATGACGTTTTTCAACGCACTGTGTGCTGCAAGGCTAAAACAGGAGTTTGAGTTTTCCAAGAGCATGGGCGAAATTGATGGATTTGTGGAAAAATGGGGTTTGAAAAGTGTCTGTGAAGTCCGCCGAAACGAGTTGGTATTATTTTTCTCATGATTGTTCATAATTTCTACAATTCATAGTATTGATGCAGAAGATTGCATTTGTTTTCGGTAAAAGTTGATCTGATCAACGCATATATCTGTATTGTTTCCTCGCTTCATCGTTTTCTCTTGTTTTTGGCTTTGTTGATTTTATACACTGTACATCCATGCACTTTATAATTTTTGGAATAAAAGGACGTCAAAAGTCAAAAGTCTCTCTCTCTCTCTCTCTCTCTCTCTCTCTGTGTGTGTGTGTGTCTCTGTCTTTCTGTCTCTGTCTCTGTCTCTCCCTCTCTCTCTCTCTGTCCCTGTGTCTGTCTCTCTCTTTGTCTCTGTCTCTCTCCGTCTCTCTGTCTCTCCATCTCTTCGTCTCTCCGTCTCTCTCCGTCTCTCCAACTCTCCATCTCTCCGTCTCTTCATCTCTCCGTCTCTCCGTCTCTCCGTCTCCCTCTCCCACTCCCTACCCCTCTCCCTCCCTCTGTCTCTGTCTCTGTCTCTCCCTCTCTCTCTGTCTCTCTCTGTCTCTGTCTTTCTGTGTCTGTCTCTGTCTCTCCCTCTGTCTCTCTCTGTCTCTGTCTCTCTGTCTCTGTCTCTGTCACTGTCTCTGTCTGTCTCTGTCTCTCCCT